>NW_010226209.1:0-25641 GCF_000690775.1 Eurypyga helias
ATTCCATGATTCTATGATTCTCAACAACATGCCATGAAGAAGAAACATAAAATAAATGTCATTCTGCTTACAAAACCATCTACTTCGTTAAAAAAAAAAAAAAAAGACTGTAGAATTTATTTGAAATCACTTCTTTTAGATTACTGTTTTGGGCACTTTAAAACTCTGGAAGGGAAGCCCTGTGTAGAGCTACATGTTCTTCAAGGCAGTGGCAGCACCTAGATCTCCAGAGTCAGGCAAATGACCTCCCGTCAAACCTACAAAGACAGTCTTGTTGTTATAATATTTTCCATAAATACAAATATTTAATTTTCCTATGCAAATAACAGAATAATGTAGTATTAAAATCTTACTCTAGGATTCCTCACTCTTTGAGGATTAACATATGAGAATCAGATCATAAATTCAAGTAACCTGAAGCAGAGAACGTATACAAAGTTGGGCCACATGTTTTCTAACCAGAGTGCCTGGATAAAAAAAATCAGGCATGCTTCTCTACCAAGTTTCATTAGTTTTCCACCAATCTAGTCAAGTCTGGTAGTTATATGCTAACTAAGAAGAACCTCAGGAAATCTCAGTGGAATTTAGTTACAAACCATATTACACAGTAGTGTCAAGTCTAAATTAGCCATGGACATGTATAGAAGCACATAATTAAGCTATTGAGGATCTTCACAAGGCCATTTCATTTTTAGGCTTATAGGCTTTAGAGTCAAAAGCAAAGCACATGTTTTGAAGATTTAACTTCTGTTATTAAGCTATTCAAATGGCACTTCAGGGCATAGGCCCTTTACAAATTCAGTGCTACACACCAATTCTATTTGAATACATAAACAGCTCCAGAAGAAACATGCACAGGTACCACCACAAAGAGCAAGAATAATAACACTTAGAACCAAAGAACAGGAGTCCTAGGTTTTACTACAAAAATCTGCTGTACACCTGATGTGTGAACTATGCAAGTCAGTTCATTTCATAGGTTGGAGTGAGTCAAGTACTTAAATGATACCAAACTTGACACAGACAATTCTTTTGAAGTTGCACATGCAGAAATTCAGTAGGATTGAACACACTAAAGGATTTTCCTGTGTTAATAGTGCTTGATCCAAAACTCACTCTGCTTAGCTGAAAAACAATCTACATCCATGGACTTCAGACAATGCTGTTAAAGAACTGCCTCACAAGCAACAGCCTCCAAATCAAGTATCTTGACCATTTCTGTTATTTTTAAGCTCAACATCTCATAACTATATACACATATGCACATCTAAAGCCTGCAAAGGAAGGAACACCATTTAATTTTAGTTAATTAAGGACATTTCTTACCTCCACTGCCCTGGCGACTTGTATGGGACAACAAGCTCAAGCGTTTTTCTAACTGCAAAGCTTCATGAGCCAATCTTTCTTCTGAATAGGCTGGATTAGTGCTTGGATCTTTAAAAATAAACATAAAATGAATTAATATATAAGAAAAAACAAGGGAACCATGAAAAGAAGGGGGGGGAAACAAAGACACATTCTTATGTGTGATACGCTGTTCTTATGTTTGCTCTCCTACTACAGGAGTGGGAAAATGCTAATCAGAAAATGCATGGGACAATCTGCCTTCACACACATCCTGGAGAAATGCCACACGATAAATTACAATTGTAAGTGTCAAAGATTTTCAGACATTATACCCAATGTCTATAAGAGATATCAAATGGGACAGAACCTTGAAGAGCACAGTGCTGAAGGCAATAGCTACAGAGATAATAGCATCCAGCAGGTCTGGAGGAGTTGAAACCTAATATGTGACCTTGACTTCACTGAATTAATTAGGAGTTTTATCAGCAAGAAAGACCAGATTTTTCATCCTACAAATTTACAAATCTACATCATAGACTCAGAATAATAGTGATTAAAAACTCTGATACCTGTCAATCAGATCAACTATTTACAAAACCATTGTTTTCAAGTTTGATGTTCGGGAGGTCATTAAGTTCAGAAGTCAGAGATAAGCAACCTGGTGGCTCTCTGTTTCATGTTTAATACAAGTTAGAATGGTAAAAATCACTCCTAAAATGTACTATCGGGGATTTTGCCCATACATTTTAGTGGGTTTTCCATACCAACTGAAATCATACCACTAAAGAAGGGTCCTTGTATTCTAATAGAAGGAGAAAGACCAAAAGCTGAACAGAATGTGTTAGAATTTTCATCAGTAGAACAGGCCAGCTTCCTTCATTTTGTTTCCAGCCAGACACAACAATAAAACCAGATGTTGGAAGTAATCATAGCCATTATCCCAAGAGAAATCTTACAGATTTCTTCAAACAGCACTGACAAGTGTGTCATGTTCAGCAGTTGTAAAGGATATGGCCTGCAAACTTGTTCATTGCCAGAAGATTCAATAGCTCTTATTAATTTTATAGGGAAAGGAATTAATGACAGACAAAGTAGATTGTCCCCACAACTGCCACTCTTGTATATCTGATCAACTGAATAGTAGTAGCACACCACAAAACCATTTCATCATTGAGTCATTTAATGAGGAAAAAAAAAAGGATGCAAAGGACTACACATTGCTGTGGTTGAGTTAGTAAGAAAAAAACCCATTGAAATCATGAAAGATAAGTTTTATTTTCACCCCAGGTCTTTCAGTTTTGAAGGACTTGGGTTTGATGATGTCAACACAGCAGTCAAAGCAAGCTCACAATCAGGGCAAGGAGCATTGCAAGATGAGCTGAAGCTCCACGGGAATCCCTATATTATTAACTACCTGAGAAAAACTCCCTGATCCTATTCACTTTCTGATCTGCCCTGGATAGATCTGAGTGCATCACAGGAGCAGAAGTGACAATGCTGAACTTTCTTTCCCATGTAGAGTGGGTTTCCTCTTTAGTAGTCTGCAATCTGGATGAGATTAGCAGAACAAGCCAGACACACACAGAGTCCTTCTATAACAGCATATGCTGGAAATCAAAGATATTCTAACAGGGACAAGGCAATAAACAGAGTCTCAAGCACTCAGACAGTGTTTGATGTCAGTGTTTGACACCTTCCAAACATAACTTTAGGAACAGAAAAGAGGACTCTTTGATATGGATTATTTTGTTAGGTCTCCATTCCTATTTCCCCTGCAATACAACTCATATTAAGCATTGACTAGTTCAAACCTGTGTAACTGCTTACGTAAACAAAACCTCCAGTGCTTCCACATGGACCTCTGCCAAAGGAAAATACAAAATTTGGCCACCAGCACCTATGGTGCAATCTTGACAGGTCTAGGCAAGGATCTGCTCAGTGGCATAGAGCAGACCAGACTGCTGCTTGAATCTATTTTTTAATGTCCTCTGCTCCAGTTACTCTGCTATCTAGTTCAACAGCTTTATGTCCAAATATGTTCAACAAAGATGTCCTATGAGAACGTGAAGTATAAAGCTGGCCAACAGATCAGGGAATTAGTCAAACCAAGATAACACAGACACTAACCCTTCCCTCAGCAAACACCTGTCAGTAGGAAAGATCTTTCTGGTTTTCTTAGAATATTACTACTTGATAAATACAGATTTTCAGAATGTTACTAGGGCACATACACAACTATTAGTTTTTCAGTAACTATCCCTCCTATAGACAGCAAAAGATATAATTTTAAAAAATGGTCAAGCAACTGATCTTGCAAAAATGGCCTATAATAAAACACAAGATGCAGAGGTAGGAGGGAAGTTGAAGCAAACCAATAAGTTTGAATTTCACAGGTTCAATTGCTTCTAGAAGCCAAATTCCCTAGCAGACACACAGCTATAAAACACCCAACAGCATGAAATCTCTAGGCGTACTGTCTATCCAACAGGACTCAATTATTTTGTTAAACTTCCCTTTAAAGATGGCCTATGTATAAAAGATATGACCTCCCATTGCCTAGTTTCATGGAAGATCAATTAGAAGAATCCTTTGTCAGCAAGTAATAGGGAATATCTAGAGAAAAAAATTCAAAACCTGCCAAACATATATAGATGTAATGTCTTAGGCAGATATTAAAAATAATTGTCCATCAGTCTTACTGGAGTCTTTGTTTTGTCTTTAATATTCTCCACTAATAAGCAAGACTTCAATGGAAAACAAATACAATATTATTTCCCAGAAACAGCAGATTTTTATACCAGTATTTTTGGTTGTAGACTATCAAGCACTAGTCAGGAGATCTTGCTACACAATCAGACTAAGGACTGCAGTTATTGGCAGCTACCTTTTAGATGCCAGTTCTTACTGGAGGGCATAACCAACAACCTCCTGTCATATGAGTGTAGAAATACAGCCTAAAAAAATGGGAAAAGTAAGGGGAGGTTCTCAATATTAAATAACTGTGTGGTAATTTGCCGTATTACTAACTCAGGAGGAGAAAAGCAGCATGGCCGGTAGTGAGACAGCTGTCCAAGGAAGTTCAGACAGCTTCTGCCCACACAACAACCTACAGCAGCTCCAACAACTCTAAGAGGTTAGTACCTTCATTTCCTAAATTCTAAACAAATGTATCCTATAACATGATTTAATCCCATGGACTCTAGGCAGTTAGATTCACTCAGGTCCTTCAATTAAGAAAGTGTTTTATCATTTTCCCAAACAAAAATGGATCCCTTGCTATGAAGAAAAATCTTTGTGTGAGGCAATCATTGACATCTTAAATGCTGTTTCGGGCAGAGGGGAAAGATTACATCAAATTTGGCTGGACTAAAAATGCCTCTGATGCGTATTTTATTTTTATATTATGTTGGTGTATATTCATTAAAGCCACATCAGCTGCTTGTCGTGGGAGATTTTGAATACTTTGGTAAGCTACGAATAAAGTCACAGTAATCCAAAGCTCCAGGGGTTGTTCAGTAAGCACCTGTCAGGAAAAAATGTACTGTATCAAGTTATGTCAGCGGCTCCCTAAAGTATGATTATATGCCTCTTTAAAATGCAACATTGGTTAATTACTGCATTAAACAAAGTTAGATGAGTTAGGCTGAACATCTCTCCTTTCTTCTTCCTTTGTAACTGTAGGCACATTTGCAAATCAGGCCTGAACCCTCACCTTCATGCTAACATCTCCACACCTTGTAAGATGTCTGGAGGAATGAAAAGATGTCCTAAATGTTTGAGGAGGATCCACTTGGTACAGACACTGCAGAAGGCAGCCACAGAGCTGTCTTGCAATGGTCAAAGGTGTATCACGCTTCAACAAAAAGAAAGAGCATCAGACAGATCCTCAGCAAGCAGCACTGCACACTCTCCAGTCAGTCACAAAGCAGCCTGAAAAAGCTTTAGAATTAAAAGAGAGCATCAAGACTATCAACATGACACTTGGGGATTTTCCAGCCTGCAGCACTAGACTGTCCCATGGCCTTAGGCAGACTGAGAAAAGTACTGATCTGACCAATGATGAAAGATATCACTGATCGGCAGCTGAGCCTTTGCTGTGTTCATGTTTGGCATTCAAGATGAATTTTGCTAGTGAGAAGGAAGTCAACGCACACCTGATAAACAAACATTTCTCAAATAATATGCATGCAAATTCAGTATAGATTACAAATCATGCAATCAGTGATTCAATACTCTGTCAATACTCTGGTCTGTTTCTAAATATCTTCTCAAGAAAAAAAAGTTACAAGTTGTGAATAGCCAATTGCAGCAATCATCTTCCAACTAGCAGCTGGGGAAAACAAGCCATCCAAAGGCATCCTGTCACTCATTTCAGTCCTTTATTTAAAACACTACACTGCCTAAAAACATCTACAGATACCTACACGAGCTTTGCATTCTCAATCAAGTCTTAAATCTGAGACCTGATCATGCAGCCTTTAACAAATCAAAACCTTCAGTCTGCTAATGAAGCTACCAGTAGGAGTATTTCGGTACAATTTTGCAGAATTGATGGACTCCCCAAATACATACCACACTGTAGTAAACTGTAGAACATCTAATGTTCTTTTCCATTTTATTGTGGATGTACACATAATAGAATTATTTTTATCAAGAGAATATTCACATTCATTTCATACATATCCAAATAGTCAAAGAATAATTCAGGTTGGAAGGGATGTCAGGAGTTCTCTAGTCTAACCTGCTCCTCAAAGCAGGTCAGCTGTGACAGAATAGACCATATTTTGATACCTTGCAATGGTCAATCAGGTTTATGAGTTCCACTGCACAGCTCTTTCATCACATATTTTATAGATGACATAATTAAATATAACATAGATATATAATTACTCTATGTAAGAATACCAAGCTTTTAAGGAAGTAAAGTATATTTTTTTTAAATTTACAACCCTGACAAGAAGATGTGACTATTGTACTTGAGCAAATAGCCCTTGCCCATGCAGTCTACAAACTCCTTTTGGATACTGGGCATTTTACATTTGTTTAAAGAATCACTACAGCAAGGAAGAAAACTGGTCATTTCCTAGTCCTCCTCAAACCAGCCTCCATCAGTTCCTATTAATTTCATGGTAACACTTAAATATTTCAGCACTCCATTTAACCATATGGTTGAGCTGTTTGTACATGAAGCCACTGGCTTCATTCATTACCCTTTTTCCAAAGATAACCTAAGCAGATGACTGCACAACATCTCTAGATTGTATTTGTTCTGTGGGCATTGATGTCCAAGAACACTGTCAATGTGACCTTTTTTCACCACATGACATTATTTTCTCTGCACAGCTGCCCTTCATGTTTTCTTTCTTGAAATTACCTAAGAGTTATTCAAGAACGTTTCATGTTTAAATTGGAAAGGTACAGGCAACAGCAAGGACCAAATTCAAATAGCAAACTGTGGAGAGAAGGCTGCTTCCTATTAAGCTTTTAAATTACATAAAAGCAGAACACTGCATATATAAAGCACAGTTGAGGCTGTGTAGCATTCTGCACTGCAGTAAATATGAATAACTAACTAGATGTTTCTTGGTAGAATCCCCAAGCTGGGATTTTGTACCCAGTTATCTGAGGTGTGCAGATGATTAATCTATTTAATAACTAACCCTTCCAAAAGGTTGGGTGAATTTCAATACTCTTGCCAGATAACGGTATGCAGCTGGTAAAGACTTGACATTTTCAAGCAATACAGTACATTTGTGTAACAGCATACTTGATAGGTAAAATTAATTTATGGATGAATCACTAGTATTGTATATGTGCACGTGCCTTAAAATAGGTCTGTGCAAGCTTCTGCATGGGATAATAAATGAAGGAGAAGAGAAAAAATAAAAATTTTCTGTGAAGGTGCATGTACATGGGGCATGACAGCAAACCAAAAAACCACCAGTGTAAAGATAAGGGGAAATACAGGTTTGAGGGGTCAAAGTAGCTTGGAAAAGGGCTGCAGAACAGCCTACAAGAACACGAGCACAGTTCTCTACAGAACACTGCTCCTGTCCAGGGAAGCAAGGTGTAATCAAGTGGCTGAGTACATCTTCACCTCATCTTAGCAACAAGTCCTTCAAACCATGAAAACAAATGAAAAAGACCACAGAAAAGAGGTCTTCCCTTGCAAAAATCACCAAATCATCCCCAGAATATCCCACATCCACTTTATGTACTTCAGTGCGGTCAGAACTCCTGAAGAAGGGAAGGGAATGTGTTATGTGGCTCTATATAAAAACCCACAAATGCCAGAGTTGATAACTAAGATGCAAAAGCAGATTTGCTTATACATGCATCTAAAAAAAAGATTTTTCAAAGAATGTGCCATCTAAAAATCAAAATTTTAAAAAGAATAATTAAATAAAAAGGACAGCAGAATAGATGCTTGTAGGCTTAAATTTTCTGGACACACATTTTTGTTAAACAAAAGACTTAGGAGTCGTAGATATGTAATGCAGTATTAGATATGCAGAACAATGTATTCAATAGCAAAGCTTTAATTATCAGTGCTGGTTTTTGGGTTTCTGTTGTTGGTTTTTTGTTGGTGTTTTTTTTTTTTTAACACTCCACTTATATGATGATCTGTGTTTGTGTTCAGCTAAGAAGAATGAGGTTTCATTGCCCGCTATTCTGCCCGTTTTATTTACTGCAGTGTTACAGATATGGGAAAGAACTGATGAACTGAGCCTTGTGTCTACTGCATTTACCTTAACAAACTTTTCATAATTTATTTTCACATTTTGCATCCAAATCTAATCTTTTCCATCACACTTCCTTCACGCAATTATCTTCACCTTTAAAAGCAATAAAACCCTGTCAAAAAACTATTAACTGCCTAACACTTAAACAGAAACTCTAAGTATTTCCCACACATCCTGCCTCATCCTTCACCATTCTTGTAAGATATTCCTACTACATCCCACTGCCAATTCACAGATATTTTTCTGCAGTCTCATTTCCACTCCCTTGCCTTCAACACAGTCACTCCAACTCAGTATTATATTTCTTCATCTGCTAAAGTTAAAAGGCAACAAGTGCTTACTATGATGCCATCCAATATCCTCTCTGAACATTAAAAAGCATGCAGCATTTACAATGAAATAAGAAAAGGAATTTAATCCTTGCACATCAGAAACAAAGCGCAAGCTGCAAAACTGAAATGCGATGTGGAGGCCTGACAAAGTTTTCTAAGGTCGGCAAGACTTAGTTCTAAGTGTTTTGGATGAACTCAGAATGCCCTAGTAGTTAGTTTTCCATTAAACTATCAAAATAGTAATGCAGGCGTGGATCTACGTTGAACTGTGTAAGCTTAGAACTAAAGGTTAGGCTTCCTTGCAATTCAAATTGCCATATTTTAGTACTGTTAAATAAGAGAAGGCTAAAGTTAGCCATATCACCAGAAATGTGAATGAGCCAGAGCAGCAGGGGGAAACTGAGTACATTCAGCTGATAAATCTGTACTGTGACATTTCAGAAAGAAAACCACTTTGCACTTTCTACACCCTTAGCATCTGCAAGCTGTTCTTACAATCACAGCAATGAGTGCTAGACATAGCAAGTTCCTACTTTGCTCAGTTATTCTATACTTCCTATATTAACCTGGTAGGACTGGACGCAAACCAAAAGGGCCTTTCGTCGGGGAGATGCCACGGACGATACAGTCGAATAGAAAGCTGATCTGCTCTCCTTCAGCGCAAGAAAGGAAAAAAACACCAGCCCCTGCAATAAAGCATAATATAAATATTCATTTTTCACCTGGATACATTAGAAATATATTTAGCTGAAGCTATTTATAATATCTCAATCACAAGAGTATTAAGTGCAAGCCATTAAAAAAAAAATTTAAAAAAAAATCAACAAAACACGTTCTCCAAAGAAAAGAAATAAAAAGAAAAATTTCAGATCAGTGTACATACACTATATCACAAATATACACATCAATTCAATAGCTACCTAATTATTTATGCTATTTTTCTGAGATTCGGGCAATTAAAGAAATGCCACAATAAAAGTCATATGATCAACAGCTGTCTGGATCTTATATTCTTATTTACCCCTAAAATTTTATAGGTCAAATCTTAGCTATGCAAGTGTCCGGGATACTCAAAGTGTTTTTATCAAAATTAGCTAAGTTAATTTTACTTTTACCCAGTTTTAACCAAGAGCAGCTTTTTATATCCCAGTGAATCAGTATTTGGTTATATAGCTGGATTATATTATAAATTTTCCTAGACTAAGTCCTATGTGTCTATTATTAACAGGACGTAACACGACTCCACAGGTTGTCACCAGATCTTTACCCTTTGCTCTACTCTGATATTTTGCTTTCCATTCATTAAGAATAGCCCCAAGCAAAATTAGAATGACAATCACTAAATAAACAAACAAATTCTGAGCTGTGTAATATATGGCTACATGGACAACAGACTAGACTAGAAGTGCTCCACAGAATATTTTATTTGAAAATTGTCATTCCAAGTATTACTTACATCAGGAAAAAAAAAAAGTCTAGTTGACCTTTTGGATGATCTTGAAACACCAGGCAAAAGAACACCCCGGTAACAAGTGATTTCACGGAAGAAAACAAAAATACAATACCCAGATACAAAAGGAAAGGAAATTAGTATATAGGCCTTGAAGAAGTGCTGCCAGTTCAGAGCCATGAGTTCTAGAAAACCACCATACCAAATCTTAGACCTGCAGTAGGGTTTTGCATATTGCTTCCTTAGAGACTTGGGCCCTTAATCGCAACATAAATTTGACTTCAGTATGTCTCTAGCCAATTCTAAGTTGCATAGATGTTTTTGTCAATTTTACTTCAGCAGAGCTAGTCTTGACCAGAACGCCTGCATCCCCATCACTTTCCACTCATATACTGTCATACCCAACAGGATATTCACATTTCACTTAAACAATGTATGCACTTTTGACTGCTTAACAAAGGGATATGGGATTCAAACAAAGGGGATAAAAAAGTAGACCACAAACAAAATTAACTATTTTAGTAAATCAGGTATCATCAGCAAGCAGTACACTCTAGGAAAAGCACATTCTGGTTCACATCTTGTCATTCTCAATTTATGTTACATTTAAGTCACTGCCTACTCTGCTTAAATCTGTCCAAGACAACATTGTTAGCAGCATTTTCATAACTTCATTTGTCACTCCACCACATTTGTTCTTCTTCAGATCTTACCGATCAAAACTTCTCCTGCCAAAGAAAAAGAAATCCTGTTCCTGGTACAGTTTATGTAATTAGGTGAACTGCTATAAATTCACCTGGCATTAGAATTCACTCACTGGTAGAAGTTAAATTTATACTTAAGAGTTAGCTTGCCAATCATTTCCAGAGTACAAGATCTCAAACGTATTATTTGAGACTCAGGACAGAAATATTAAAACACTACTCTATGTTTAAGCAACTGAAAAGATGAACATACACTAGCTCATGAAACAAAAGCCAGAGGAACACCTACTTAACTCTGCACTTCTGTGGTATTGTTTTCCATTACTGTTTCTGAAAACAAGTTTGTCCCACATTTCCTTATGGCATATACACACATGCCCTGGCTTCAGTATCAAAGACCATCTAGGTGGTTACAACACTAATCACACAGTCTGACAGGTATAAAAGCTTCTGGTGGTGACTCACAGTCTTCTCCTATTTCACCTCTCCAAGAGGTGCCAAAGAGTCAGAGAGCACTGCATTAGAAAAGCTAGGTGCAAAGTATGTATTCAGGAATCATTTGAAATTCAGTTCTTCCTCTGAGCTGCATTCTGCCCCCCGACAGAGTAGACAAGAGTATATGAAAATCAGTTTGTCTGATCACAGATGGTATGACTCTTCCCCCATGAAGCACACTGATGCCAGAAGATGTGCCTTTCTTGAGGGAGCAGGACAGCCCAAGGCTTTGCTGGGCTGTGAACACATGACTATCCCATCCCACACACAATAAGCAAGCAGGGTAGAGGCAACAGAGGTGGTGTATATCTTAAGTACAGAGATGGTCTATATAGCTTGATAATTCAGCAGAATCCTACACATCCATGTTGTCATTCAGGAAAAGATGACTCCTCAAATATTTCTGTACATAAGGAGTAAATCTGGACCACTTTGTTCTTTTATCACTATCATCAAGAGTCTTACTTAAATTCCTAAGAGGTTCTACGAGCCTTCGACTTTAATAGAAACAAAAAAGAATATGTGTTCTGGCGGCCTAACTCAAAGGATGATTTCTGCAAAGAACTATCACACATCTGGAAATCCCAAAACCAAGTGTGACTGCCTTTATATAGCTAGTACAAACAGCACATGCACATGTACACGTAACTATGAATCCAATATAGACATACAATTAAACTATTTCTTTGTAGATTCTATTATTCTCATGATCACTGTAATTGCTGATCAAGTCTCACAGAAAACTTTTTCTTTCTTGTTTTGCTAGGTGGAACCAGATTTCAGTCTGGGGAGTCTTTGCAGAAGAGAGTAGGTGAGATGAATAAATAGGTAAGGCTTAAATAAGTTATGTTTTAAAAGCATACAGAAAAGTCAGCAGTTACATTTCTTTTCTGCTTTCTTGAGAAAGCTGAGAAATTCACTACTAGAAATTACACATCTCAGTCGTGTTGCAACAGATTGGTGCACAAGCATTTGGAAGCCGAGGAATATGTGGTATGCATCTCTGGAATACCATGCAGCTGTTTACTAGACTGAAGAGCTCACTCATGCTCTCCATGGGGTAGGAGACTCGGTGAAAAGCAGCCTGCAACCACTTGCCCAGGGCCTAACACTAAGCCAGTCCTCTGTGGCAGTCAGCTGTAAAGCATTGTGCAGTTTCCAAAATGTTCAAGAGATGTTGCCAATTTCATAAAACTTCCAAGTATTATTAAATCTTGCTAACCTTTTATTTTAATTCATCATATTAAAAAAGCAAACCCATGGACAACCACAGCCTGAAAAGGCACAATAACCAAAAATTACTTAAATCTCTCTACTGTATGTCAAAGCAGGGAGGAAGAGTCAGTCTCTTCCACAAATTATTACTCCTAACAAGTGCCAGCCAATGCTAGAGTCTGAAGTCTTTTAGCTACAGGACAGGTATGAAAAATGGCAGTTCAGTTCATGGCAATCATGTTGCCCAAACAGTATGTCTCTGTCCCGGCCTTCAGCAACCCCCTTTAGAAGGTGCCTTGGGCTGCATAGCTCAGGCTCTGGCAAAAATGACAACAGGTGTTCCTATTATGGCAGAGTAATGGCGAGTGCTGTGGTTTGGGAATTAAAACTACTTCTGTAATAATGTATCAATTTTTCTTTTTCCTGGACACTACTTGTTTGTTTTGTTCCTCAACAATTTCAGAAGAATGAGGTAAAAGCGAAATACCTGGAGAAAGATGGTCTTTCCCTTTACACTTTTCTGTTAAGAATAATCAGACTTATATTTGTATTTAGGTCCTATTTACAAAAAACATTCTCTTCTAGTGGCAATACTAAATTGGATCTTTAGATTAAACACATATTTAGATGTTGTTATGCTTGCAGATATGTCAAAGTGCTCATTTAAGGGCATCACTCCTTTAACAAGGTAAGCTTGAACTCAATATGCAGAGTTTCCAACCGTGGCATGCTAATTTTATACCAAAATGAATATTCTGTTCTTTCCCTTGAACGGACACATGCAGGGGAAGAGGCAAAAACACCCTTCCATGTCAACTGAAGGTTCTCAGCTATCAAGACAGACATTTCTTAAGAAAAAAAGAAACATCAACATAATGCTCAGCAACATAGAGAGACCCTTTCCAAAGTACGTGTCTTGTAATTTTGGTCTCCTATAACCAAAAAAAGTAATACTTAAAAAACTGGTACACAGGAGAGCTACTGATGAGCTCCTGTATCTTACAGGGAGATAAACAGCTGAGTTTGTTCCGCATAGCAAAAGTGACAGAAAGCATGAAGAAATGCTCTATAAATATTTAGGAAGGTAAGCATCATGGTGAGAGAGAGCATTACACTAAAGGACAATGTTGGTACAACAGCAATTTAATATAAATGAACACATAAATCTAGATTGGAAATTTTTAAAAGATTAAAAAAAATCATAGATAAGTATCTACAAAAATCAAGACCACATTTTAAGCCTAATTAACACTTTAAATCTTTTTAAAGGACTAGAGAGTCATGACAACACTAGCATTCAAAACGGTGTTGGACCTTCAGAAACAGTTGACAGTCATTCAGAAATCAGATTCATTATTTGTGTATGCTTTACCACAACTTTGAAAACCATTTTAATTAATGATATACCGACAAATCATAGAATCATAGAATGGTTAGGGGTGGAAGGGACCTTAAAGATCATCTAGTTCCAACGCCCCTGCCATGGGCAGGGACACCTTGCACCAGACCAGGTTGCTCAAAGCCACATCCAGCCTGGCCTTGAAGACATCCAGGCATGGGGCATCCACAACATCTCTGGGCAAATGCAAAATATCTTCCTGGAACCAGAAAAGTTTTCCTTGAAAGAAAAGTGATCATATTTGTTCCTTTTTACACCTGTATCATTTAACACCAGAGATTAGTGTAAGCTTAATGGGGAGGGGGGCCATACAGGTAATTCAGGTGCTTCAGTCTCCATCCCCTACAGTTTCACATTTTATCATCTACACACATTTCATACTACACATTCCTTATACATCTGGTACCCTAGGCTATGAATTGAACCATTTAGGTTTTCTGCAATGTGAAGATAAGATACAACATATAAGATAAGATAATATAATAAGACAATAAGATACAACAATGCTCAATAAGCCCAAATCAGTTTAAGTTCTTGGAGCACAACAATCGCATCAAATCTAGAACAAGTTACAGAAGAAATACTGCAAGTTGGCTAAATAACATAAATGAAGGGCTATTTATATACTTCATTATTTCTGGACTGTTCTTATACAACTAAGATTTAAGTTTGAGAACTAAGCATTTAAGATTAGGAGCAGTGAACAGAATCTAGCAGAACTAACTGGAATCTAGGGTCTACCCATGCAGTTGTGCTCCCAGTCTCCATCCTCCATTTTTCTCTTCTGACCCCAGTGTCGTCTATATGCCTGGTTACACAATGAGGAAACTTCCAGGCCTTGTAGTGAACTGTTCTTTCAGTGGGCATCAACCTTTTCTTGGGAAAACAGATTCGAAGCCCTTGCAGGCTGTAGGAGGCCAGGAACCTAGTTTCACACTCCTTCGAAGTATGACAATCAGGAAAGACATGCAGAGCAACACTATCACCAGCTCATCTTTTCTAGAGACGTTTTATAGTGTACAGTCTCCAGTCAGGCAACATAGAATCATGGATTCCAACACACTTGGAAAAAGACTCCAGTTTTGGTTTTCTGACTGCTTACCTAGAGGCCCCTAACACCTTCACTCCCACTTCCTAGAATGAGTCTGCAGGAGCAGACTTTGACCTATTCAGGAATTTATTTGGAAGAATTCTCACGTGATACAGTCTTGGTGAGAAGTGAGATCCAGGACAGCTGGCTGAATTTCAAGGATCACCTCCTGCAAGTTCAAGTCATGTAAATATGGCAGGAAAGTCCGTATGGATGTACATGGAACTCCACACAAAACTCAAACATAGAAAACATACATAAGATAGAAGTAGGGCAACCAAGATAATGCAGGAGCTATACAGAAACACTGTATAAGCACACAGGAATGGGGCTAGGAAAGCCTAACTCTACCTGAAATTGAATCTGGGGAGGGATGTGAAAAGCAACAAGAAGAGCTTCTGCAAGTATATCAGCAGCAAAAGGAAAACTAGGGAAAACTTCAGGAACATTTAAATTAACTGAACATACTGAAGTCCATGGAGCCTTATGTGATGCATTCTTAGGTGCCAGGGAAGTTGGTTACTTGGTTACATCCTTGTCACTGCAAGGATGCTCTTTATCATCTTTGAAAGGTCTTGGTCCTATCTTCAAGAAGGAGGATGCAGGGAACCACAGACCAGGGAAGTTGATAGTGTAAATAAACCTAGAAGCTGTTTCAAAGATGTTGACTGGGAGTTGTCAGTATGGATTTACAGAAGGGACATAATACCTAACCAATCCCATAGTCTTTGATAAAATTACTAGCTTGGTGGGTGAAACTGTAGATGCTGTTTGCTTAGACTTTAGCAAGGATTTTAGCACCATCTCCTGTAATACACTCATTAACCAACTGATCAAGTACAGACCAGACAAGTGAACAGTGAGGTGAACTGAAAATTGGGTGAACTGCCAGGATGAAAGGGTTATGATCAGCAGCGCAAAGTCCAGCTGTAGACCCATCACTACTGGTGCATGCAAAGGGTCAGTGCTGGAGCTAATGCTGTTCAACATCTTCATTAATGACATGGATGGTGGGACGAAATATACCCTCAGCAAGTTTGCAGAACATACAGAACTGGGAGGAGTGGCTGAAACATCAGGATATAGGAAGAAGTTGTTCACAGAGGTTGTGGAATGTCCATCCTTGGATATGGTTCTGGGCAAACTGCTCTAGCTGACCCTGCTTTGAGCAGGGACCAGGTAACCTCCAGAAGTCCCTCCCACTCTCAAGTATTCTCTAATATTTAGGCATCTGTGGTAACCAAACTGGAAGTTTCTTTCTGACCTCATTCTAAAAAAAAAAAAAATAATTCACTTCTTACCATATTGTAAAAACTTAATAATTAGCATTCTATAATGCTGCTGCACAACCACATCAGCAGTGTCTCATCAGCACTTTCATAACACCAATGCTACGCCAAGTTTTTTTTACTAAAGCACCACTAATCTTTCAAAATAAATTACAGCATCCATTTGTATTATCAAACAACTACACAAAAATTGACAGAAAGTTATTTCAGCTTAATATTTTTGTTCATTATTTGTTAGCTTCCAGAATTCAAGCATTAGTGTAAACTAGTGATATTCTATGTATTACAGCAAAACATTTTCTTTTAAATCAATTAACAGTAAATGAAATTTCCTAGTATATTAGTAATGTTAGAACATACGTTAGCACTTTACTCTTAATTGGGCTTTGTAGTAAGAGACTGTTATTCCCTGAACACTGCAATGAAAGTGAAATGCATTTTTTTTAATGTGATATAAAACCACTTCATATTACTTACTGGTCTGACTTTATTTGGAGAAATATATATCTTTAACAACATAACGAGCAATACATAGAACTGTAGGGTGATTTACTACTAATCTAATATATTCCATTCCAACCATAAATACAGATCATAACAGTACATAGCTAATTATATAGATCCATTTCATTACAAAACCAGAGGAGAACAGATAATTTTATTAAATGCAATAATTTAGGACTGAGTATGTCAGCTAGATCCTACTGAAACATACCTTCATTTCTCCCACTTATATCTTAATTGTCTTGTTGCTGATTGCTTGGAATTTAGGTGACCTCAAAAAGAATGCCTGTAGAGATGCTATATTGGACTTGGTAGTGTTAGGTTTATGGTTGGACTCCATTATCTCAATGTTTTTTTCCAACCTAAACAATTCTATGAAGATGATCACCACAAATAAGCAGGTGAAGTACTGTCTTCTAATAGTTAACCAGGCATTTTCGAAATTCTTTGGTTCAGGCAGCCACTAAAGAAAGATCCTTCCAAAGAGAATGGGTGATAAAGCACATTTCACCTTGATGTGCAAATACCCCTTCCTTTTATGCTTTAAAGAAAGAAAACCAGAACTGAAGTCATATCCATGAATCAACATTATCATCAAAATAACATATACTAAGGAATCCTAAGTATCAATTCTTTATACCCTTTCACAATGTCCCTCTCAAAACTGCAGTATGTCTAAGAAATGGACTCTTCAGACAGTGTGTGTTGCAAATGCTTTGTCAGTCAGCGCTGAAGAGTCCTTCTGGAAAAGGCTTGAAAGAAAAGAAAATTTGATTTCTTGTTAGGTTTTGGTTAGGTTTTTTGGGATGGGAGGGGGACTGGTGTTTGGTTTTGATTGGTTTTGGGAGTGGTGTTTGGTTTGGGGTTTTTTTGGGGGGTTTTGTTTGGTTGGTGGGGATTTTTTTGGTTTTGTAAAGGGAACATAAACCCTGGCATCCATCATTATTTTCTGCTAGTCATTTACACTTTTGTATCATCCTCAGAATATTTTGCCTCCTTCCACATTCTAATGCAAGTCAGCATAAAACACATGCTTGGTATTCACAGGTACTTCAGTTACAACTAACTATATACTCCAAAAATCAAGCCATTATTTAAGCCCTGATTAGTAAGAAATTAGTGTCTTCTTCCTTTAAGGCACCTGCATTAAGATTCAAATGAAAAACCAGATCTAACATATCACAGTGCTGCTGCACCTCTTCCTTAATAAAAATTATAGAGCCTCTGCTTCCCTAGAGAGCCTCAGGATTACCAATTACTCAAATACTTAAGCTTCATATTCTTTCATTTAAGGAATTGCATTGATAATTTAGATAATCTGTGTTATCTATCTACCTAATCACTGCTAATCTTAAAGGCTGCTTAACATCTCTCTGTCAGCTCCCTATATTTTTTTAAATACAGGCTTTCCATAGGTAAATTATTTCTGTTCTCATTAGTTCAAAAACTAGCCCTCTACACAAGCTTCCCAGAAACAGCAGCAGCTTTTTAAGAGAAAAAATACACACTGTGGTTCAACTTTGGGAACTTTTCTCCCTGTAAGCATTCTGAAGTGTTCAGTTCAAAATTAAGTTTTCTATTTTCAGCTAACAATTCAAAAAGCACATCCAAATTATATCAGCATAGCAGTGCACACATTTGTTACCAGTCCAGCTTGCATTTGAAGTGGTATTTGCATAAAAAGCAGGCATGAACAATTGCTTTAATTTGCATGGGGGGAAAAAAAAAAAAAAAAAACAACCACACAACACTTGGAACCAAAACTGCAGGTGCTGGCAGACCTACACTAAGCTGCAGATTCAAGTGTAGCCTGAATCAATTGCACTATCTACAAGAGTGATGGAAGAGGTGACTGTGTGCAACTCCCCTTTATACTCTATAACCAGTTATCTCTCAGTCTAAACCCCACCACTAGGAAACTGCAACTTGTGTTGCAGTTCCCATAACAGTTTTTAACTGAAACAGAATAACCTTAAAAGAAAATGGATTTGTTGCCTCACAGGCTATACCTATAACCCATTCCTTCAGATGCTGGAAACCTTTGTTTAACACCAACCTCTGAATTAGGCAGGGAAACATTTGAACCAGAATATTCCACACTAAAAACAAAGTGTCTTAAATCAGGATATAACTGTTGAGTCCATGCTTACCATCTCTGTTACTCAGCTCTGCACTTTCAACAGACATGTAAAAAAAAATCTCACTGGAGTAAACCAGTCGAAATAAATTCTTTCCCTTTCTTCCCCAAACTTTTCAAAAAATCCACAAGAAAGAAAATTTTTGGATTTGGATCAACTCTGAAGCCTTCTGGATTTTTTGTTTGGTAATGGAAGAAAACCATTATTTTCACATTTCAGGATGCAAGTCAATCAACTTCACATTTGAACTGGTGATCTGCACACCCACTTGCATTCCCAGATCATCAGTACAGCATGGCTTCAAACTCTGCTTTTGAGGTTAAAACCTTACATTTTCTATACCACTGCATTATCTTTCCTTTTCAGTTCTTTGTGTAGGAGCTTTGGATTTTATCTGAACTGAGAACATGAGAAGTCTTAAACTGGCCACTGGAACAAGAGATTTATCTCCACCTAAAGGACTGTCTTACTATTAGACTACAAACATTATGGGACCATGAGCAAGCATGCTGAAGCTACAGTGGCAAGCCTACTAACAGGGAAGGGAACAGACAGAAGTTCCTAACTTCTAGAAGTCCTCTGCAGGATTTAGACATTAGCATTTACACAATGAGAGCCTTGATGCCACCTGTAATCTCAAAGCTCCATAGCATTTTCCCTCTGCAAACAACCAAATAATGAACCATCATTAATAATCTGAACATTAAACCATTTTGCCTTATCTCTTGCATGATACAAGCCATTACATTTCATTACCTTAATTTTGCCCTGTGTCCAATAGCAACATTTCAGTCAGGACTCCACAGTCACATTTTTACTGAACACCAGGTTGAAGCCTGCAGAAGCCTGCTCAACAGAACAGACCCTCTGATATGAGGCTGCCTGTAGGTCAAAACAGCACAGCTGGTTCTGCAAACCCCACTTGGAATGAGACTACCATTTACATTTCTACAAAAGCTTTCAAACAACGTTTAGAAGACAAATTCCATTTGTACTTACAGAAGCCACAGCGGGTACCCCCTTCAAAGATGAATCCATTGGGGACAGCTCCATACCGCCGCAGATCTGAGAGTTTCCATTGCCCCATGACACTAGGAGGAAGGTCTTTTACAAGGACGAGAATGTCATTGCAGAAATGCAGGGTAGCAGGCCCACTCTCTAGTTTAGTGCCAGGTGCTACAAAAACTTGAAATCTATGAACTATCAGATAAGGAAGAAAAAATAATTACTACAGAAAATAGAAGTAAGGTACCATGACTTACGTTACACAAGTCATTCTGTTCAGCTGTGGCATATGGACCAACCCCTGCCCACACCACGAGCCTCTAGCATAAAGAATCTAATCAGAGCCCAGACAGCCCAATGGGAGTACCTATAAACTTATTACTCTCTATTATGCCAGTTTAGGATTGGAAAACAACATATCTTGGCTTAACACTAAAAATTGCTAAGTTTTAACACTACATTAATTTTCCTAAGTCTTACAGGCTACTCTCTACCTCACATTAGTCAGTTATCCAACCCCCACTTCAGTCATACCTATTCCATTCTTGTATCACTGCATGGGTTTGTTTCATCTCTTCTAAACAGCCTGTGCTTCTCCTTTCCTACATGCAGGCACACAAACATATAACAGTGCCCAAGAAGCCCAAAAACCAAGGCTCAAAGAAGTAGGCAACTTCTAAACAGAGCTCTGTCACTGACTCATTTGCAACCTTCATTAAAGTGCTTCAGTCCTTCTCTACCAGTAAAATGGGGAAAATTATGTTTTCCCACCTTTGTGAATCTTTTGAGAGTTGGTGATGGTAGATTCCCAGACATGTAAAGTGCCTAGCAAATTAAGCAACTCATAGGTCATAAACACACTTAGATGTCAGTTAATGCTCTGTATTTCACAGCCTAAACTTCAAGAGTGTGGTGGGGAAAAGGAAATGCCCATCTCATTCAAGTTCACAAGATTCACATTAAAATGCCAATGCCAGTATTCCCTTTATTGCAATGGTCCTTATCTACTGTACCAACTGCTCTAGGCTGGTCTCCCATCCTCTCCTCCAGAGCTGTAGCATTCTAAATAAGCTATTCTGAGCACTTCAAGGGCTCAAATCTCAGCATTTCAAAGGGAGCAATTTAAGTGAGCAAGCATCTAATTCTCAAACAACTGTCTTGACCTCCACAACTCCTCTAGTATCTTTCATCTTGTGGTTAGACAGAGGGGTGGGGGAAAAATTAATCTGTCTTGGCACAGAGAAGCATCAGGATCATTACATTTCCAGTCAGAAGTTTTCAGAGGAGGATTTATCAAGAAGCACATAGATTTATCTTTCTGTTATCTATCAGAAATCATACAAACAGCTACCTGCCTATGAAATCTACAGGGTAACTTGCAGCTAGCCTCACATTCATGTCTCTTGCCTGTGCTTCTTCAAGCGTCCTGCATTTCAGCTAAGTCTCATCTAAATACTTGCTACATTCTTAGTTACCATGCTAGCTGTAAGTCAACTCCTCATCTATGACGTGCATTTGGTAAGTTCCTTAAGGCTCCTGCAGAATTAGCCACAAAGTCATTCGAGTGAAATGTGCAAGGAGACAGAGATAGATCTAACTAACTACAGCTCTACTTACAGCTTTGCCAGTAGTGCTGCTAGGTTGCAAATCAATACTCACACGATGTCCCCTTTTGGGCACACGGTTGTTACACAACCTGCTTAAACATAAACTGTGGAAAAGGTACCAAAACCATCTTGACAAAGTTCTGTATGCAATCTTTAATATCATACTTAGCTGGCAATTAAACCATGGAAGCAGAGGCATTAAGGTTCTTTCTGCCTCTTAAATGAGGAATGGAGCACACTCTTCACACAATCAGTTGCAAGTTAAAACAGCTGCTGAAAACAAAGAGCTGCAGCTCAGATTCTAGACCACTGTTAAAAAAAAAAAAAACCAGCATACCCAAACCTGAACAAAGCCAGTGTAGAGGAAAACAGATCTGGACATGAAGACTTATACCTCAATTCACTTAATTCCACTGTATTCTCTAATCCTGGTACTTTTATAGCAGGAAACACATCTGCTAAAAAATGGAGAGAAAACACTGGGAACTCCAGTGCAAATGCCTCCATTCTGTAGTCCTCCTTCAAGAGCAGCATCAACTCCTTTCATTCTTTTTTTTTTTTCCCTTTGCTTCCCAGACTCTGAGGTCATCTGTCCTTGGCCTATTTTTATTATCCAGGCACCTTACTTCCAAGGCACACAAAGGCATCCTTACTACGCTTTAAGAAAAGACACCAGTCTCCATCCTCTCTTCATATAAGTCTCCACTATTTTCTATTTCTGTCTAGTCAAACTAGATTCACTTTAATTTGGCTTCTTTTTCCTAACTGACCCTGCACTGAAAGATAAAATGTTGAAGTTTTTTGTACTCTGGTCTATCCTCCTTCCCCTGAGCTTTTTTGCAATTAATATTCTATGAACTATTGCCAGTTCAACAGATTATACTTGTTCTCTTACTTCATTTCTTCACCTCTACACCCACTCCCACTCCATCCTTACTCCATGGCTGCATACATCTTCACCCAATAGGCTCTAGTTCCACCTCATTCACAGCTTTCCTTTAGAAAGCTCTTTGCTGCTTCTGCATAGCCTCCTATCACAACCACAGCTCTCACATGCAGACTGAGATTAAATACTGTCTCCATCCCAGCACTGCACCAGTGCAAGATCATGAAAACCAGACCTACCCTGTCAATTCTCTTTCAGGTTTTAGGACAAGTCCGTGCTGTACATAGATCGCAAATCTAGTAAACAGATAGAACCAGAACACAATACAGCTACATCAAAGTGTACAAACTATTCCATCTACCCGTGCCTGTATTGTTCAGAAACCCCCTCTGACTTTTTCCCTTATGCAAGACTTCGTATTTGAGAGCTCCAAATAGCACATCCATACATCTCTCTTCTGATACTTCTACATTTTATTACTGTAAAATTCCCAGGCCATCTTTCCATGTATGCATTGCAAAGGAAAGAGTCCACAGATGCAACAGATGGCAAAGCATATGTAATAAATGATTGAGATGGCTAATGTGTGTCTCCCACACACCTACCCTCCTTCTCTAGTTATGACTAAACAAACATAAGACAGATACTATGGATTACCAATATTACCACTCCTTGTTCACCACTGTACATTTTAGAGCTGCTAACCCAGAAAATAAAACAAAAGGATGTGTAAGAGTGAAGTTAGCTGGAAAGACTGTGGGGTGACACTCCTTATTGCAAGATGTCTCTTCCTGAGAGGGGACACTAGCAGCAATAAGCATGATCAATGCAACACCTAGTAGGCAGCTCAGAAAACTGGGATTGAACTACCCACATTCCACTCAGGATGCTGGTTTTCTTAAATCATGCTCCCTCTGAATCCTGTTGTCAAAATCCCCAAGTAAATTGCAGGATCAGAAGTAGAAATCCGATCACTTTGCTTCACCACACACTGTCAGTACCAAAATCAAAAACAAAATTAAGAGCTCTACTAGGTAGCCATCAGTACTGGGCAGTGCTGTAATCAAAGCCTGTCATAAGGAATGCCTGCTTTAAGATCTAACTCTCTTCACTTTCAAATGAGTGACAACCTTTCCCTTAACTGTACTTGGTTATTGGCATTTTAGCTATGCTTTGCTTTTTTTACCCTGTGAGGAAAAAAAAAAGTGTGAGAAGACAAAGGTTACCTTCCCCCAAACTGTAGCGGATTCGTACATCCCACGCATACATTGTTTCCTTGTTCTCAAATCCCAGCATCACAACTTGAGAGAGACAGATGATGGCAAGCGTGTGATTCAAGCCCTCATAGGAGAGCCCAGGATCCAAGCCACAGATGTCTTCTAAGGTCACGCTGCTCCTCTCCTTATGCCCTTTCGCTCGTTCAGATTTATCCTTGTACACCAGCATGAGCAAACAGTCTAAAAGAAGCAAAACTGTCAGAGATGATGAGGCAGAACATAACACATTTCTCAGTACTCTGCCTCAATACAAAACGTGCCTCAGACAACTGCAGGGTCAATCTTATCAAGTCAATGTAAGAACCCCATTTCCTTTTCCCATTCCACTCCCAGATAGTTTGCAATCCTTGTTTTCAGGGAGCAAACACTGAAGGCATTGCAGGCTCAGAAGTTAAGGAAGCAAGTAAAAAGTCTTGCCTATTTACTTTTCAAAAATCCACCGTTTTTTCAGCTACTCTCCTGAGTTGGGAAGGCACTGACTCATCAGTTCTGAAGATCAGGACTTACACTACGGTAGCCATTCACATTACAAACACTGAAGACCAAGAGGCTATTGTCATCTATGTTTCCATTAGAACATACTGAACCACAAATGAAATTCTTACAGTAGTTCACAGATTACTCAACTGCTAAATGGTGAGCAGACTGCACTGCCAGATTGTTAGTGTCAGCTCAGGTTTCCCAGTTGTATGTTACACAGTAGCCATTGCTAAATAATCATTATGTGCCACACTTTTTTTTTTTTAAAGTTTGCTTCTGTCACCATTTGTTTTTAACCCCTTCCTAGAGGTGTTTATTACACAGTAACTATGCAATGGATCAAAGTCATTCAAGTGCCCCAGACCCACGGGAAAAGCACATTTCACAAGCCAAGAAAAAAGGGAAAGCCCTCTCCCATTCTTTACATTTGTAACAAGGGCACTCCTCTTCCCCCTGGTATCCTTTCCTATCACAGAGCACCCAATTGTAAATTAAATCAGTGGTCAGTATCAAAGCTGCAACATATGCAGCTTAAGCTGACCTACATACCACAAAAGAGAAAGCCCCCTGCACACCAATTTGTGAATGTTGGGGGGGGGGGGGGCTGTCGGTTCTCTGAGCCCTGGCGAGGGGCCCCGCAGCACTCAACTGAGCAAAGGACTGGCAAATCTCCAAAGAGATGAAAAATGACTGAAAGACTGAACCCGTCTGCTAACTAAAGCAGAGCTCTGCAAGGACTCCCAATTGTTTTCACGCACCTGTTGGCAAAAGCAGCTGCAACTATTATATTTAAGCATTCTGCGATGCAGTTGTGCGTCTGAAGAAAGAACAACTACGGCTTACGGACCAAGAAGAGCAAATTGTTGTGGGCTTTTTCTGGCAAACCTGGCTCATTTTGCGAGAATAAGAATACTATTTTTGAGGAATAAGCTACATGATCAGATAGTAAGCTTTCAAAGCAAGCTCCCTCATCTTCCCCCTTCCAACTTGGCTTACTCGCGTTAAAATCCAGGCCCACACTCGCATGCTTAGATACTAGCTCTGGTGTCAACAGATGCCTGTTCTCACAGAGTTTAACAGATTTAACGGAGAAACCAGCATTTAAGACGCTAACCCATAACTGTAACAGCTCAAGTAACAAAGACCTAGGTCTGAGGAGCCTCAAATTACTAACACACCTTCAGTCTACCAGCGGCAACCTGGAAAAGAGGCCATAATCCATTCTGCAGCAATACAGATTCACGTTTTCTAAGTCTCGGCAACATTTAGCTCTGAAAACATCGGTCCTTCTCGGCCCAAATGTTTTCCCTGACAGGAAACAATGGGGAAACCTGAAACCTACTTCTCCCTCTTCAGCGGTAAAACATCAACTCTGAATAACGTTTTCAACTTCCCCTTCAGAGGCATGGATTTTTTTAATTCAAAATGTCATTTTATTTTTAAATTGCAGTGATATTTTATGTCAAAACACTGATCAAAAATAACCACCGAGCTTACAATGCCAGCTTTTTTTACCGCCACCCTGAAGAAATAATAATAATCTTTTAAAAAAATAATTAAAAAAGCACTTTAAAAGGGAACCAAAACCAAATGACTGTGCCTCGAAAAGTCAACTTTCCCATTGGCTTCAGTCAGCGCCTGAATCGAGTTACTCAAAACCTTCGAACGCACACTGCACCC
>NW_010226210.1:0-16139 GCF_000690775.1 Eurypyga helias
CCAGGTCCTGAGTAGTGAGAGTGAGTGCAAGTGAGTCTGAGGGCGATCTCAGCAGAGTCCGAGCGAGCTCCACGAGTGAGAGAGTGACCAAGAAAGCCAACCAACCCACCCAGTCACTATCTAACGCATGAACAAATGAGCTATGAACCCCAGGCCCAACCCCAGCTTATGTACGGAGCATGACATGGTATGGAATGAAATACTCCTTTGGTTAGTTAGGGTCAGCTGTCTGAATGGTGTGTCATCCCTCCCCCCCATGCTTTTAGCCTGGGAACACAGGTGCCGTGTTCTTGAATTGGTACAAACACTCCTTAGCAACAAGTAAAACCACCAGTGTGATCAGCACTCAGTGAAAATCCAAACCAGAGCTTCATACCAGCTACCGTGAAAAAAATTAACTCTGTCCTAACTAAACCCAGCACAATACCATTCATGTGTGTAGGGCTTTATTAGGTACAGGGTTGAATTTAAGCAAAAGAGAAATGTCCTTATCTGTTTAAACAAGATACTCTTGAGCTGGACCACTGTGGAGGCAGAGCTGGATTAAACTCATCCTCGGGAGCAGACCCCTGCAAGGACCATGAACCGCTGGACTCCCCATAAAGGATGAACTGGCATTCAGGGACTGCTGGCTCTCCGCGCTGGCAACTGGCTGCACGTGATGCCTTGATGTCATTTTCCCTGCAGCTTTAAGAAACAGGCGTTTGCCTCCTATTGCTCTGTGCATCGCTGTACGTTGTAAAATCATCCCCAGTCACATCAAAGGTGCAGGCAATCTCCTCAGCCAGCTGCATCAAGCTAGTTCCAGTGGTGCAGAGCAGCCAAGGGGCTCTGGGAACTGGACACCTCTGAGGTCTGCGCAAGCATACAGATAAACTGCGGGAGCCTGGCTTCTTGCAGGCTGCTGGGAGCAGTGGTAGAAGGAAACAACAGGTTTTTGAGAAACAGTGAAGATTTCTGCTCCAGTGAGTTTCCCTGATTTTCTGCATTGCATGAATATTCATTCTGAAGCTGACATGATGAGGGGAGCTTGATCAGCAGTAAGCTTCATCAAAACCAAAACCAATATTATCGCATAAACTGCCTTTTTGCATGCTTTTCCGATGAGTGACATCTCTCAACAGACAGGAGTATCGCTAAGGAAAGCAGTCGTGATGAATATGCATGCAGCACGCACAGCCCCACGAACACCCAGCAAGGTGGAGAAAGCCAGCGGAGGCAGATCCGGCACCGACTGGGGAACAGCATTTCCTTTCCCTCTCCCCTGCCAGAATATAGGAAGAGGCTGACACCATGCCACAGAAACTGATGGAGTTTCCACATTCATTTTAACAGCAGGAGACGCAGCCTCTGAAGGCTTGTTTCCATGCGGTGATGAGAAATCTCGCTGCTAAAGTTGCAGGGATGTCAGAGGACTTGGCATTTTGCCATTTCAACTTCTCTCATTCCCATCTGCTCCTAGAGAAGCGAAGGTCTCTGCCTGGTTCAATCGCTCTCTGCCCGGAGGGGGGCATGGGGGCCAACTCTGGGCCGTGGAAGGAGCTGATCCCTGAACATCCTGAGAGCTGGTGCAAATGCCCTGAATCCTCTGAGCGCCTTAGCGTTGGCCCTCTGCACAGGGCCGTTGCGTAGTCTGCAGGGGAAATACAGGCGTGGGGGAGGATCTGTGTGCTGATTCTCCCCAGATACATACTCGCAAGCTCCGAAGGGTTGCTTCCAAAGAGGGACTATTTGAAAAGCCAGGTTTGCTGGAGAGCTGGGCTTTTTCACTGAGGCACTTAGGTGAAATGGTCACAGTTTTCAGAAGTGCTGAGTACTTGTTCTCGGCAGAAACTGTTGGATTCTGGGCACATGTGAAAATCTGGCCCTTAAAAACTTCTTAATGACTAATTTAATGACGTCTGGCACTTCACTTCTATTTGTTACTTTTCACAATCTTCCCTCCACGACATCCATATTTAGCCAGAAAGAAGGAAGGAAAAAAACCCACCCAAATGAATGAAACAACGAGCAAACATTCATGGCTGAAATAGCCTGTTCCTTTTTACTGCCAGGAAAAAAGAAAATGATAAAGTGGAGGCTTTGACCAGTTCTGTGACCAAGTTTTTCCTCTCCATTTCATATTTCTTGATGACATTTTAACGCATGGGACTGGTACAGAGACATCTTGGACCCATCTTAAATCTTTCAGAAGTTTTCTTTGGACACTCAGTAGAGAGGGGGGCTTTTAACTTTGAAAAGAAAAAAGGCAAAGGCATGGTATAGTGCGGGGAGCAGTCTTTCTCTGGCAGAAGATGGCCTGAATAGTGTAATAGTTTTTTCCATGTGTATTTCCTCTGTTCCTACTGTGAGCAGAAGGGATTCAGATCCAGCTGATCTCTCAGGGTGGGGAGTGAAGAGGGCTGGGTGATATTATAAGCAGAGCCCTGCTGCCTGCTCCATCAATTAACACGAGCAACGGGAAAAAGCTGAGGGGAATGACACCCCTGTGGCATTGCCCCTGCTCTGTGGGATCCTGTGAAACCGCTTTGCTGGCTCTCTGCAGAGCAGGATCCCCGCCAGGCTGCGAGAGCAGAGGATCAGCCGCTGTCTAGAGCGTTGCCCTGCGCTAACCCGCTGGATTTCCATGCAGAAATCCAAGGGAGAGTTAACACCGCTCTACACAGCCCAAACTTTGGCTGGGCTTGCTCTCCAGCTGCCGCTGCCCAGCCGTGTGCTGCCTCGGCCAGTGCCAGGAAGACTACCAGTGGGTCAGTGCTGGCTGGGGGCCTCAGCCCAATGGGGCAGGGCAGGGGGCTGGTAGGGGGCTGCAGGGCAGTCTTTACTGGGGGACGCACCCCTCCAGGCTGCTCTGGCCCATCGGTGCCCCAGCAGCTCCCGGAAAAGTACTTGGAAATTCAGTATGCCGGAGCTCACAAAGTTTCCTGGCTCCTGCAGTCTGATTTTCCAGGAAAGAGGACAAGCTAAACCCTCCAATGGTTCGGTTTGCTGTTTTTCTTAAAATTAAGGTATTCAAAATAATGCCAACGGTGTCAAACGTTACCCCTCCCCAGGGGAATATGAGACAGGAGCCAAAAAAGTGTTGTCACAATGGGCATCACCTGAGAATTTAATTAAATTAAAAAGGGCAGTGAAAGATGATAGAGCAGAATGGAAAAAGAAAGTTGGAGAAAGTCTCTGGCTATTTTAAATAGGTAGGATAGATTCTTCCTTTCCCCCAAATGCCCCCCTTTCCCTCCCCCCCCATCCCTTAGCCTGTTAGTTTCAGAAACATCAGCAGTGACGATGATTTAGTCATCTGTATTCTGCGGGCTTTAATGGGATGCCAGCTTCTGATTTTATACACAAGTTTCTTGATAGACTGCCTATTTCAGCAGAAATTACTGCTGTCAGCTCAGTGTTCGGGGTGTTAAAATCATCAATGTCACAGTGTTCTAAATAGGTGATGCAAAATGTGACATCCAAAGAGAAGAACTCAGAGGGTGTAACATTTTCCAAAAACTTACCATCATTCAAATTCTTCAGAATCTGCAGCAAAAGGAAGGCTTGGGGTAGGGTGGGGTGGGGGTGGGGGAGTGGGCAAAACCTTTCTATATTATAACGAATGAAATGCTACAATGGAGTTTGAAGGTGCAAATCAGGCTATAACAAAACATGAGTGTGTATGCTTTCAACACCAAAATGACTTACTGGCTGCTAATTAAATCTTGCTGCAAATGGGATTTCATTTTTATTTTCTGATGGAAAAAGTGGTTTTATTACATTTACTTGGCTGACAGCCAGGAATACAGCTCAATACGAATCAAGCAAAGTTAAAGGCCTTCTGCAGCAACATATGGCTTGTTTGGGGAGTATGAGTCATAAATGGAACCAGATGCAAAAAAAAAAAATAAAAAAAAATGGTTATGAGAAGGTAGTGACTGTCCTCAGGCAGATGCCGATATTATTTCTGATGTTTCCACCTCGTTGTGAAAAATTTACACGTGCAGATTAGTGAACAGTTTCTTCCAACAAGAACTGTCTGTTTCAAAGCCCTTTTGATGGCACAGGTCCTCTAGGTCTGCTCAGCTAGTTCAGACCTTCCACAAGCTGCTTTCTTCTTGCGACTTACTAAAACACGATTCCCAGCGCTGCTTGTTTCTCCCCGGGTTTCAGAGTGTTTCTTAACATATGCAGGTTTGGCCTTCAGTTTGCTCTCCAAGTCCTGTGTAAATACAGGCTGGTAGAACTATGCCCTTGCCTGGGAAGAAACCCCGTGGATGCTTCGGAACCACACCCTGCGCGTATCTGCGAGGAGGGGGTGTGTGCATATGCCTGTACACACACGAAACAACCCAAGTACCAAGGAAATGACAGTCGACGTGGGGAGCCATCAGGGGCCAGCTTCTGCCAGGAGCTTCAACTGCCTGTAGGGAGGCAAGGGGTGAACAAGGGAGGTCAGGCTGGGGCCATTTCGGCACCATTAGTAGGGCTCCCAGCTCGCTGCCTGCAGGCTGCTGGCACTGCTGTGTGCCAAGGGCTCCCTGACCCACGCAAAGAGGTACATGCCTGCACACCCATCCCTGTGTTGTGCGTCCACAGCATAGTGTGCTTTTAGCACAGAGACCCATAAGTTTCTAAGAGTTTGACTCTTGAGCCCTAGATACCGTTTTCTTTCTGCCAGAGTCCCTAGTCCAAAAGGAAGTAATGTCTTACACGCTCAAGTCCCGTAGAGGAAAATGGTCTCGTACCCTTGAACGCTGAGACAATCCACTCAGCGCAAGCAGTGCAGGCACAAACACCAGCTGATAGGGTAGGCTATAAATCAACCTCCTTCAGCCAGTGACGGACACCAGATGATGAGCAAACAGCGGACACCCCACTGGAACATGGTGCTCTGCTGCACATGTCCTCCCAGCTCTGGATCTCACTGCCAAGGCTCCTCCGGCTTGGGGCTGCTGGACCAGTCCAGAGCTGTCATGTGGCTCAGCCCTGCCATGTCTCCTCAGAGGTGAAGCCCTGCTCAGTGGTGGGGAGGCTCCTCGGAGAACATGTGAGACCTCTGCTTTATGCTGGGCCCTCTTCCAGCAGGACGTACAGGAGCTGCCCAGGGCCTTGTTCATGTCCTCCACCTGGAAAACTCAGTGCTTTAGCCACAGCTTGAACCATTGCCCTTTTCTTGGCAGGCTTTTTTCATACTTAGGAAAAGGCTGTTGTTACTAACAAAGTCGTTATGTGATCCCCCAGCATCTCATCGTGTTTGATCTGCAAAGCTTGGTAAGTCGCTTTCCTCTCAGCGGACGTGCATTTAGAGCCAGTGTACACGGCTGTAGCCAAACCAGAGTGTCCAGCCACGGTCATGTCAGCTCCAGCTTCTCTAACGGGAGTTTAAGCTACTGCCCAGCTACAGTCTACCCGGACAGGAGCAGGCTGGCTCAGCCAAAGAGGGGAAACTGGCTCAGCTCATAACTCAGAGGTATGATTACTCTCTCGTTATCTTAGTGAAAAGTCAAGCTACAAGGAAACATTACCTCCCAGGGTTTGCATTGCAGCATACATGCACTCCTTTGCACTTCAGGAATTCAGATTGCATATCTGAGTTGGAAATGTTATTTCCTTCTCCTGCACCTGGTTTCTGCTGGCATCTGGGATACTAAGGGTGGAGGAGAGTTGGCTGTCAGTAACTTTGAAAGTCATACCAGGGACTGAAGCTAAGGAGAGAGTTGCTATTGAGGCTGCTGCTTTGTATCCATACAAATCCCCTGGGAAGGCAGAGGGAAGCTCAGGAGTCTGCATGGCTTCTGGGATGAACAAGAACCTGCCCCCTTGCTAGGGAACCCAGCTCAGCTGGATGATGAGACAGTTTTTGTAAGCTGAATGGGTAAAAATTTATACCTGCACTAAAAACAGCCGTGTAACACACAATGCTACTTAAAAGCAGCTAGATTTTGCAATTCTTGCTCGCACTGATGACATCAATGAGATGGATTACTTAAGTGAGCGGGTGTTTATTAACATGAATAAGGGCTGTGCTATGTAGCATTAAATGCAGCCCAGTTGGGCTGGGGGTTGGAGAGTTCATGTTCATGACTAATGCTTGGTGCTTGCTAGGAAGAGCTGGAAGTGCCAGAAAAGGAGCTTCCAGCTCCTGGGGGGAAAGGCTTTACTTTCTGTGCATTAATTGTACTTGTCTTGCTCACTGAAAAAGAAAAACTGAGTTCTCCAGCATACCCTCCAAAGACTTCCTACCTCAGGAAGAGCTGTGGGAGATTCTGTGTGCAAATGGCACCATAAGAAGAAAAGAGTGAGATGATGGAAAAACCCTGTGTCTGTACCAAACTCCCACAGAGAGAAATTTCAGGAGGGGGTTGGTCCTACAAAGCTGGTGGTATGTACTTAACTTGACACACCCAGAGAGGCCCCATTGACTAAACAAACTTAAAATCATCGTATGGTCTGTGCCTTAACTTGTAAGCTCTTTTAGTCAACAGATTTTGTCTGCCTCTTTGGCCAAGATTTTGTTTCAGACAGTGCGTCCTTCCAAGCACAACACTTGTGGCAGTGTAACGGGTAACCCTATTTCTACAGCACAGGAAACCCAGACGTTGTTTCCATGCTTCTGGGTTAGATAACCCTCTACCATATGCTGGAGGCCAAATTTCCTTGAGGAGCATGCTTCCTGGCCCCTGGGGGAGACGTGAGCCTGTCCTTAGTACAGGAGGAGGGGTTGGGAGCATTCCACTCCTGTGCAGCCATCCAGAGAGCCTCATCTCTGCTGGTGTCGATCCTAAAACAGAGCTATTGTGATTTGGTTGAAAAGAGGATTCGGCTTTTAATTTTGCATGATTTTTATGAACAGCTGGATGAAAAGCAGCTGCTGGGAGCTGAGTTTTGCTTTTATTTTCTGAGGTTTACAGGTGGGTATAAAATGCACTAATGACAACCAAAACCAGATCTGAACATACGTGGACTAAATGTATCTGTCCGTAGACTATAGATGGCTTTAACAAACCATACATGGTTGTATTTTAAAATCTATTTGCTTCCATCTCACTGAATATACCATTGTGATGACGCTTGCTATTGTAACCTTCAGTACTGCAAACTCATGATGTCACAGCAAGCTTAAGTTTTTTAAACTATTTCCTGTTGTCTCAGTGGTACAATTGTTTATGGTTGTCCTTGAAACCATGCCTAGTGACAGTTTAGTGGCAGCTGACAATAAAATGCAAGGAAAACTGCACATTTTGGAGTGTTTGTTCATATCAGCATAGAAATCTGGTGGTCATTCAGGGAAGCCTGGGGTGACTGAGCTCCAGGCTATGAATGCCCAAGACAGAGGAAGGCTCTGAAAAAAGGAGTTTACCAAGAGTCAGGGATGGGACATTGGTCTTTCTAAAGTGCAACATGACATCCAAAACTGGGGGAGATAATAATAATTCAGAAAAAAAAAAAATCTATGTAGGATCTCTTCTTATACCAGGTTATATTTCCTATAACATGATCTTGTTAGGATGCTCCCATTCAGGTATCAGTCCCTCACAGGAACAATGAAATTACAGCAGGTCTGTGTGTGAGACAAGGTTCAAACATCCAAACTTCTGAAGAGGTGTTCTAAAAAAGACCTGTACGTGAGAGCTGGCTGCTGCTGAGAATGGGGCCAGGTAAAATACTTGAAAACAACCTCTAATTTGGAGTGAATTGCTTTTTGGAAGCTTTGAGTTTATTGAACATTCCTGATAGACAGACAAGTCAACAAGTAAGCATAGAAGTCTTTGTTTAGAATATTTCATTTAAGACTCTAACTCACGAAGAATTCAGATTTAAGGCATAAAATATGTAGAATAAGAGGAAACTAGAAAACGCTGTCTTCATTTTCCTGCATTCTGAGTGAGAAGATGCATTAATTTAGAACGGTTCAAGGTGGAGGACCTACTCAAGAATTTGTTTACTGACCAGAGCGTCTGCATTCTTGCTTACCCCCAAAGTCTGAAGACATGAAAGGATTTGGTGTTGTGGCTGACTCTATTGTGTGGCTGACCAGGTGCACTGAGCCAGATGTTGCAATAGCAGCTCCAGAGATGGTGAGTCTGATGTGCATGCTAGATATACTTGACTTAAAACAATTATGAGAAGCTACTGATCTCTGAGGAGTAATATCCTTGTCATCCCAGGAAATCCCCTCCCAGGGAATAGGTCTCATCTAACCCTTGCAGTGCATGCATGAGCACACAAGAGTGAGCACATTTTCATTTTAGCATGGGTTTGCAGGATAAACCGACTCTGGACAACCTTGAGGTTGATCGAGTTAGATTTTGCCTTTCAGAGCGAAAGCAGTGAGACGAGGGTGAGAAGAGGTGCTGGGGGTATGTGCAATGCACGGATGAAACCCTACAGTAGCCCAGTGGAAGTGGAAGGAGCCCCCAGTCAGATGGCCGCCCATCACTGCAAGCTTGGCAAGGGCAACTTTCTCTTGAATAAAGGAGGAAAAGGAGGATGTAAATCTGGGCTGTGATGTTTTTGAAGACTTGTGAAAAACACTGTATTTGCTTGGTAAACCCATGGAAATTGTCAACGCTACAGAAACCTGAGGTGAATGCATCAATTGTGTGTGGTGAGAAAAATAAAGGTCATGAAAGGCTTTCATAAGGTTGAGGCTGTTTGCAACAGACCATCCCAAAAAGCTTAGTGAAGGCCACTCAGCCACTTGAGGGAACTGTACCCCAGTACGCACAAGGGCAAAGCAGGGAGACACGTGACATTCTAGAATGAGAATGAGAATTTGGGAATTGAAATGCAATAACACCTGTGCATTGTGCAGGGATATGGGTGCCAGCTCAACATGACATGACTGTAGTGAGACCAGTCATGCAGAACAATGCAAGAGAATAAGGGACCCAAAAGAAGCCTTGTATTTGGGGGCAATTATGGAAATTTGGAAAATGGACTTCTAAAGTTTGAACAATAATCTCTGGATAGCTAGGATAGTGGAGATCTTTGCTGTTGAGTTATATCATAAATGCCAGGAAAGAGGACTTTTAAGTGAACAGATACAGCAAATGGTAGGTAAATGATTTGCTGTGGTCATGTGGTCCTGCCTCAGAAAGCAGAAGGCAGAATAAATTGCACACTCCGAGAGTGTTCAAGCAAAGAGTGGAAAAAGAAAAAAGCAGACATCAGCTCAGTTTGGTTTTGAAGTCCAGGTTTAGAGATTAATTTTTAAATTTAGCTATCAGAGGTCTCACAGGTTATGGATTCTTACCTGTTTGTGAAATACTTCTGATCCACACAATAATTTTGCTTATTTTATAAGAGAACTGTGACAACCCCAAAAGAAAAAGTGAGCCAGATGATTTCATAAGTGATCATTTATAAGAAAGCTGTGAAGTTCAAAGAGATGAAAATATCTCCCTTCAAAGTACGAAGTGGCCTAACATCACCCTGTCCTTCAACATCCCTCAGCATTCTGGTTAAAAAAAACCCCAATGACAGCAAACTCGATGCAGTCACTCAGTGATTTCCCTTCACATAAAGAACTGCACAAAATGCAGTCAGGGTAAAGAGCATTGGCACATGAAAGGTGATATTTGTGATACAGAAAACAAGCCATGTAAGACAAGAGCAGCCCTTGTGCAGCCGTATCTCATGGGATCATCAATGTATCATGGTTTTGCTTTGTTTTGTTTTGGTTTTGATGTGTGTAAGCCTTTGCTTGAGGCAGAAATAGGCAATCAATATTTGCTGTCAGCAGCCAACTACTTTACAAAATGGTTGGAAGTTTCACCAAGAAGGAGCCAAGAAAGTCTCAGAGCAATAAAATTCTTGACCAGGTCTGATAAAGTCATCTACAGAGATGGTTTTGAAACTAAAGTTATTTAGTGAGTATACAAGAGCTGAGGGATCAACAGTCCACCCACCACAACATCCTACAGAATTGGGGAAGAGTTCATTGTGGCTTGGCTGTCTTCACAGTGAAGCGCCGTGCCTCTGGCACTGGGCATATCCCAGTTCTTCTCGTGGGTTACAGGGCTCTCCTGATTGATCCCTCCCTGTTAAGGGTAACACATCTTTGCACCTTCTTTGTAAATAAAGCCATCAATGCCCAAGAAACACTTGACTTGTGCCACCCAGCCAGCCTAATGGAAGCAGTCTGCATGGCCCAAACTGGGCCCTGCTTGGGCCAAAGCAGGGCCCGGGATGGTGGCAGGCAGGTTGACTTGCTAGAGCCTGCTGTGTAAGCGTGCTACTTGGAGTAATGCATTTCCTTGAGTGCACTCCTCTGAGGTCACTTCCCTAGGAGGAAAACATTTTCCCCAGCCACATAAATACCCCCAGAAATAAAATCACATGGTGTTCCCAGGTCAACAGTGCAGCCTAACGGCCACTTCGCTCTGATAACCTCATTGAGCCTACTGCAAAATTCAGTGTCTTCAGCAGAGCAGACGTGCTTGGATTATATGCACCAGCAGAGTCCTAATACCCACAGAGGGTGGCTTAAATACATTTGACTTGTTGTGGCATATCCCATATATCTTCATGGAGAATTTGCAGTTACTATAGCAAAATAAGTCATTTAATCTGCCTTAGTTATATCTTGGAATTTCCTTTGATTTATTCATGGTTGGAGGATTTGCAATTCAGAGTTTTGGCAGCTTGTCAACAGTTGCGTTGTTGAAGGGAGATGCATTCCACAACCTTTAAATAGTCTGGGATCGTCTTGTCGGGTGTGTTTCTAACATCAGACCAAATTCCTTATGTCTATAGTTAACGTAAAAAAAATTTCTTGCAATTATTTCTACTTTATAGGCCCCACTCATTAATTTTTTTCTTACATCCTGAATTTAAAACAAAGTGATTTATCTTGTAATTGATATGAATACAAGAGTATATGTGACAGGTCATAAAAAAATAACAATTCTTAGTATACAGCCAATAAAATTAATTACTCTCTGATGTAATAATTCATCGTCCCTTGTTGTGTCTTAAGCTCAGCACACCTTCTCTAGATAAAATATTGTCTTTCTTGTAGTCCATCAACAGTGTGTTTATCAAATACTTGCATAACCATAAAGTAATAATGTGTAATGCGATGTTATTTTCAATGGAAATTATTGCATTCTTGAAATTTGGCTCAGGTTGTACACAACTGTTCATCCTGACGAGAAAACATACATCATAAATGTTTCAGCAGTACTTATATGCATAACTCTCTCTCCCTCCATTAATCTAGGATTTCATTATATTGCTTATCATTAATTGATGTGTAAATCAGAATATAAATATGACTCAGTTCCTTTGCTTGCTTCTTGAAATATAATTTCACCTTGATTTACATTTTGGAAAAAAACCCCAAACAACCAAAAACCAAAACAAAAAACAACCTAACCAGTATTTTGAGAGATTCTAGCTCAGTGCTAGGGAATTATGAAGGAACTTGGTCAAGATAGCACCTGAAATCTCTTAAAACACCCCTTGCAAAAACATGTTTTTCCAAACTAGGAGGGCCCTGACCCAGCCAAGCACTTAGCTGCATATTTAACTTGAAGCACCTGCCTAGGTGTCTTGCTGAGCTAGCTTCTCCCTCAGCTGAAGGATGGAGCTGAGGGAGTAGCAGACATAATTTTTTGAGCTGAGAAGGTTTAACACACCGCGATGGTGGAGAAGGAGAAATGTGGGAGGACTCTGAACTGATTTCAACTTATCAACCTCAAAGAAACGAGGAAGGAGATCTGAAGTTGCGTTGCTCCTTTACCCTCCTAATAGAAGAGGGAGCAGCCAATTGCTCAAGCTTTGCCTTGCCTGCCAAGAGCACCCTCTTCTCCTGCCTCAGCCAGCCCCCATCTCGTCTCCTCCTGCAATGAGCACAGACATAGGTGGGTCCATTTTATTTATTCATAGTATGCTTTCTTTCCAATAATTTATCTGTTTATGAAAGGATATTTTTTCCCTGTGTAGACACACAGGAATTGGAATAAGGAGGCAACCTTTGGCCTTGAAAATGCATGGAGGCAAAATAGGCAGTTAGTATCATTGGAAATCACCCTGTAATTACAACCTGAGACACTTGTTATGATTGGGCTTTGGCTTGCAGGATCAGGCATAACCCCCTCAAGGCTGAAAGATAAAGGTCTGCTGACGTTAAATGGGGGTTGCAAATTAATGTAATGAATGACTTTTAATAATAAGCTTTTGGAGGTGTCTCAGCATTGTTAGCAATAAGTCCTGATGCGGATTTGCCGTATGGGCCTCAAGGACCAGGGCAGGCACTATCAGGGAAAGCAAATGCAAGTGGGGGTGTCCTTGTTTTTTCAGAAAATCCCCATATTCTCTGTGCGGCTGCTATCAGTCCCTTCGCTACTTATGACTTCAGGAAGGTCAGAACTTCCCAACTTTATCTCCACAGATGTGAACAGAGTGACTTTAGCTGGTGTGTTCTTAGGTAAGACCTTATTAAGACGTATTTCTGAATCCTGACGGTGATCCTATCTCATCTTTTCAACAGCCAGGGATAAAGCTATGATGGTCAGCAGCTGTGACTATGTTTCAGTGCCAATTGTAGGAGCCATATGTCCTTTAAAGGCCTTTTTCAGAAGGGGCATCTTCCTCTGCTTGAACCCCAAAAGGCTGCAAAGGTAAAATAATGACAGAAACCAAAGACAGCAATAACAGAGTGCAGTAAAGAGGGAAGAGTACGAAAAGGCAGAAAATAGCCTCTTCTGGGTGTGCTCCAGGCCACTTTTAATTATTTGGCACTTGACTTAAATTTAAATATACTCGAGGCAGTCCACACAAGAAGTGGCTAGATGCCTTCCTCTGAAACGCAAGCACAGTGCTTGTGGCTGCAGTAATGGGGGAAGAAAAAGTATAGCTCAGACTGAAGTAGTGGATGGAAAAACCCTCAGACACCCTCGTTGCACTGATTAGTATCTTGAGTCATTGCCTTTCAGGGAGGTGAGAGTTTCCTGAGTATAGTGGTGGAATTAGATGAGCTCCTTTAATGAGGTTAGATACCGGAGGCATTGCGCACTAACATGGAGTTCCCTGGGGAAAAAAACCAAAAAACAAAAAAACCCCAAAGGAAGAGATACCTTTTCACTGTTACAAGTCGAGGTGTAATTGTGGATCATCAATGTTGAAACAGTAGGCTTTGAGAGCTACTAAAGCTACCATACCTACGGCAGCTGGATGTGGTGCCAAGTGACGGGCAGAGCTGTGACGCCGTGCTGCTGCTCGGCTTGCCAGCAGATCTGCCTCCAGGCCCGTTCCTGTCCTTCAGCCTCAGGGTCTGTCACCGCAGAGAGGTCCCTGTCCTGCCTGTAGGAGGCTGTCCCCACACCAGCTGCTGGGAGGCCTGCGGCAGTGGCTTGGCAGCAAAGCCTTCATGCTGGCCGGCCCAGGCACAGGCAGTAACACTAATGCAATGTGAAACCTCCCCCAGACAGCGAGGCGGGCAGGCGGAGGGGAATGAGGACACAGGCAAACAAAAAAGGAAAAGAAATCAGGCTGTCTCTTTATCTCCTTTCAACAGGCATTTGTTACACAACCTGTGTGTTTCTGCTGCTTTATATAGCACACGTTAAGTTTTCGTGCTTCCAGTCGGGACACGGCATTGAGGCGATGCGTGCATCTGCTGTGCTTCAGGAGTTAAACTCGACAAAGGAAAGGGGAAGGTCTAACCTACGTGAATCTTATGACTGCTGATCTCTGTCCTGTGGCTAACGTAATAACCCCCAAATCTGGCCGTTCTGGTTTAGAAGCAGCTTGTGCCCAGGTTGGGTCTCAGGGGGCTTTGCGAGTTTCAACACCAGAGACGTGGTGGGTAGCTCTGAATAACACGGTCAAAACTTAGAAAGCAAAGCTGTCACCTTTGCAGTTGAGCCTGTAAGCATCCTCAGCTACAACCTGGGTGAACAGGTTGTGGCCAACATCATGTGGCCAAGGTGGAGAGCTGACCTCTAATTTAAAGTGTCATTTGTCAGGCTGCCTCACTGGAAATCTGTTATCTTTTTAAAATATTCCACAAAAGCAATGGCGAAGGCATAAATCAGAGAACTCGCTTTGCATAGAGTGACCTGGCAGTACTGAAGTTGGGTTTTGCTTTTAAATTCTTGTTCCTTAATTCTGTCATAAGAATTTATAGCTCTCAATAATTTTTTCTAATACTTTGGAGTGAATTTAGGAGCTTGAGAGTCTCTTCATTACCACCTTTTCCTTCTTGAAAGTGCCAGACTGGTTTTTGCACAAAAGGCATATTAATAGACCAAGAGCTGTTGCAGTGATCATAAAAACAAAATGAGTCGCAGCTAGCACTCTGCTGCAGGGGAGCAGTGAATCCAGTCACCAAAACTGTCTAACCCAAACCGAAGGGTCTCTTGGGAGCCCTGCTCCTGCACCAAAGCTTGAACCATCGGCAGATGGCCTGGTGGTAGCTGGTCCAGGCAAAGCTGCAAAGCAACTTACACAAAGGGCCCCAGCCGAAGAGCTGAGATCCAAATTTAGTTTTGGACCTTTTGGGAGCACAGGGTGAAGTGTTTGGATTCGGAGTTCTTGGTAGCTGTAAAGCTCAGGTGAAGTTCAAAACTACAATAAAGTTTTTGATCGTGTGAAGGGAAGTTGGCCCCGGGATAGCAAGCGTGGAGGCACCTCGACTTCCAGTAAAAGCACCCCTCAGCTATTTTGGCTTTTCTTTGGTGAAGTGAACGTTTCTCTGGTCCCTTTAATGCGTTTATCGCCCCTACTACCTTTAAAGATAATAGCAATGAATGCCTCCTTTGTTATAAGACGAGCACTGCCCTGCGCGTGTGGGAGGTGGGTGTTACGATAGGCATCATACAGCAGTATTCTGGTATTTTAATAAATGAGCTTCTGCTGGAGGTGACATTACTTGAGTGTAAAACCAGGCGTATCTGTCTCCTTAGTAAGATACAGGGTATTTTGTGGGGGTGTGAAGTAATTTTCTTTGAATAATTGAATTAAGTAATTACGAGTTATATAAATGTATAAGGCTCCAATTGCCCATAGTATCTGTGTACCATTCACAGAACTCAATGCAATATTTTCTTCTGATTACATGAACACTCTATTCTGAATATGCCAAACAACCTTCCTTTCTCCTTTTTTATAGTTCCTTGAGAACTACTTCTGTAACACCCATTAGATGTGAAGAACAACCAGAGACCTCCTACAGGGAACAATCTGCCACCAGAAGAGCTGTGCATTTAACTGATTTTTTTTTTTTGACTGGGATGCCAACTCACGCCCTCATTCTAAGACAGGAAAAAATGTTTTAAAGTTAAAAAAAAAAAAAAAGGTTTCTTAGTGAAGCAAAACCTTAGAACGTCTAATTTTTCAAAAGGTTTTTATTCAGGTCCTTGCAGACCAAAGAAATAAATGCTAGGTTCACAAAAGCTGCTGTGGGAGGGTATATTAAGCAGTAGCCTGAAGCATACATCAAGCCTTAGGAGAACTAGTTCAGTCTCCATCTCTGAAGGAATCTGAGTGCATGTACCACACAGGACAATGTTTTCACTAACCGCCTGCAAGTTGGTTGTGCCTACGCAAGGTTTGGAGCGTTGCTCCTCGGTATCTCCTGAGGAGACATCCAGTCCGCGTGCAGCATTTTGCATTCACTGAAACCCACTCTAGAAACCAAACGTCCACTTCCCGGACGTGTTAAGCATTTGCACATTTGTCTTCTGCTTCAGTGCCCGTTATTTATTCCAAATAGGCTGGCTTCAAATGGAGTATCTAAGGAGACCCAGCTACTAAGTTTAGAGTGACCGGGAAGGGATTTGTAGTACATTTGTCTGCCGGGTGGAAGAGCTGGATTTAAATCTGCCTTTAAAGGAAGCACCAGCGCTTTGAGTGGACAGCCAGTGCTCCTCAGCACAGTGTCTGAGTGCCTCCAGCAGCATTTTGCAAGGGGCTGGGAGCAAGAGTGTGAATGATGTCTGGGGACTGCAGCACTCCCCTGGGAAGTGCAGGGACACAGTGGGGTGTGCAGGGCTGAAGCACGATACCCTTGTGCTCTCCAAGGTGTCGATCACCGGAATAGCTGTGGGGTATAAATTTGACAACACTGAGCATCTGGACAAAACAGTCCCTGGTGATAGACATATGTCTGAGGTGGGAGCTGGGGTGCCACTACACCTTTTTTCATT
>NW_010226210.1:16170-32597 GCF_000690775.1 Eurypyga helias
TTATTCCAAAGGCTTACTACCGGATCATATCTGGATTAAGTGAAGATGAGCACTTCTCTTTGAGAACTCTTCAGATGAACTCTAGGAAACTGAACAAGAACAGTGTTGAGGTTTGTTGAGAAAGGTGAAAAATTACCAGGCATTAACACGTTGATGATGGGAACACCCATACTCTTCCTCTCCTCCTCAGATGTGTAGAATAAGTGCACTGAGCATGAAATACAAGTTTACAATACCAAGCTATATATCAATCAATATTTACTGCTCTCCAGACTGTAGAAATAGTAAAGATTTAGCTTTAACTACTCCATTTTGTTCCATCCTCAAGTTCTCTTTTTAACATTCTTTTAATTTTGCTGTTCTTTGTCTAAAAGCACCAAATTTTTCCAACATCCTCTGGAAATTTCCAAGACATAGAGTTTTGCTTTGGGCTTCAGTGATCCCATTGTGGCAACGTTTAGATTTTTATTTCAGTTACACCTCTGACTCACAGAACTGCGTGAACTTTTGTTCCTTTTTTTTTTTTTTTTTTTTTTAGAAATATCAGAAAAATGTTTCGGTACTCTCCCCCTAAAAATGCTTTGGCAATATTAAGGACTAAAATCTTAAAAATTAATGGAGCTGTTTCAATGTCTCTACTAGGAAGCTTATACTTGTCTGTTTTGTTTATAATTTTGGAGTAAGAAGGCTCTGACATGCATTGCTGTTTGCTCCTGGCTTTGTCTTTTGGCAAGATATTTTAAAAATCATAATGTCCCTCCTCCTGACTACCCAAAACCAGTGCAATTTCATCCCTTCAGGTGGCTCTGCTGAAACCAAATGTCACTCGGCTGCCTTATAAAATCAGTGAAATGTGGAATAAAGCAGTCGGTAGCCTGGGGAAGTACCCCTTTCTGGGTGGCTTTGTGTTCCTCGGCAGTTTTATATACCTGCATACATTATCCTTGCAAGTGTGATCTGATGTGTAGGTGGTCCCTATTTCTGACAAATTACATTTATCGGCATCTTTGGAGCAGCTTAAAAAGTCAAGCCTTTTTTACAGTCAGAATATTACCATGAGTATGATGTATTCTTGGGACTGCATTCTGCATCTCAAGCATTCAGTTAATCAGAGCTGCAACTCCAGCTGGCTGTATTTTGCCAGTGAAATAAAATGGAGCTATATAGGGAGAACACGTGAAGGCGTGCAGTAAATTTTTATGAGCCCGAGGGTGGAATGGCCACATTGCTCAAGACTCACCAGCAGAGAGCTGTGAAGGGCTTAACCAAACAAGTGGTAATTAGAACTTCATAGTGTTTCACATTGTCATGTGTGTATTTGTGCCCTGTGTGTAATTTTTAGCTCTTGTTTAAACCTGCACTGGTGAAACCGAGGACAGCATGTGTTGCTATATGGTCACCCGAGAGATGGGATTTAGGTTTCCTACTTTGTTCCCAGGTCTTCCCTGAAGTTTCTTGGAGTTTTTTCACCCTGTTTTGAAACACAAGGTGGTCGCGGCCAGGAGGGAGCAGGGCGGTAGCACCGCCCTCTCCGTTTCATGCTGCACAGTGGGCTCCCCTGTGCCAAGAGGCAACAGTGCTGTGGTCTATAGCGCCTCATAGGAACTCTTTTCCTCCAGAAAGTATACTTCTGTAGATACCATGGAAACTGGAATGTACTAGTGGTGCTTATCACTATGTAACAAGTGATGAAATACAGGCTTTTATAATGGCCATAGAGTATATTTACCAGACATCTCCTTGAACCAAAACTAGGGTTAAACATACTCTTGAGCTTTGTGCCTGACTCTAACCTTCCTTGGCTTCAGCCTGCTTCCAGGTGTTTTTGTTTTCTTCTTTTCTGCTCCTGGTACAGGTGGTCTCTCTGGTTCCCCTTGTACCCTGGCAAGGGCCATGGAGGGTTGGGCCAGGCAGAGGGGAAGGGAGAAGGTTCCAGCTCAGTAGAGCAGGGAGGAAGAGGGAAGGAAAATCACCTCAGTAAGGACAAGAGAGCAGGAAGTAGGGCATGATGGAGTTAAATAGCTGGGACTACAGGATCAGATTAAAAAACAAATACCGTAAGTGGTCTTGGGACATCTCTTCTCCTGAACCTCCAGCTGACAAAACCTGAATGACTCAGCCTGGTTCACAAGATGAGAAAATCTTCCACTTTGAAAACTCAGGCCTCTGCCATTAATGTTAAACCTCTCCCTCCCTGTTTCTGGCCTCAAGACACTCACCAGTGTAACCCTGGAGTCCTGCAAGATGTTACCTCATAGATAAGCCTGTCCCCAGGGAATCACAGAAAACAAGGATGGAAAGCACCTCAAGAGATAATCTAACCCCTGTTGTTCCCCCAGGCAGAGGAAGGCAGATTGCATATATGGGCTGGGTGGGGGAGTGCAAGGGCAGAGTTTATTTGCTGGAAAGCTGTTAAGTAGCATGCTGGGAGAATGGTGAGGTAATGGGAATGGCATTGCATGCAGTCAGTATTGGAAACCACCAGGTAGAAATGAGGTGCTTTGTGGTGACAGTGGAGAAGCAATAGTAGAAGGTAATGACCATGCCCTAAGTTTCCTCATCCAAATGATTTAGGGCCAGATGGACATCCTGACTTGACTGAGGTGATCTTCATTACACATCTGTATGTGTCGTGACATGGGGTAAGGAAGAGGAGGGCTGCAGCAGTGCACATGCTCTGCTGTTGGTGCAATCACAGCATTGAGCAATGCTGCCCTTCCCAATGACAGCAGTGATGAGTCCAGCTTGGTTGCTTTATAGGGTCAATAATTTGCAGTAATCAGCTTAGTAGTTGAGCAAGGTAAGAGGCAAATTGACGTCTTCAAGAAGTCTGAGTATTTCAAACCTCTGAAGTGTTGTGATTGTGAGGATTTGAAAGTATTTTCAGACGTGGGCCTCCAAGTTCCTGCTCTGTGAATTGTGAAAGTTCAAAGATGTCAGTGCTGTCTCTTGGCATGTATGACTGCAGGGTAATGGGGAAATGAGGAGGGCTAAGGGGGACCCTGAAACTTAACTGGGTAAGGTACAGAGCTAGAGTGTGTCAGATCTGCCTGCTGAAGGTCAAGAGGGAAAGTCCCCAGGGACATCGAAGAGCTTACCGCTCAGCTGGAATGGAGAAGTCGCAAGGGAACCCCTCAAAGAAGAGCTTCAGCATTTATCCCGATGAAGTTCTGTCCGGTGAATCCATTAAAAAAAAAAAAAGTGTTACTGTGGAACACGAGCAAAAGAGGCTGGAAGGCACAGAACGGCAGCATCGCTTGCCATGGGACGGCGGTGGGGGTGGCGATACTTAGTCCTCCCATGCCACCTAGTGTAGGGAGCTGAGCCGCTCTCCTGCTGCCGGGAGCAGGACCGGCACCCCGCAAGGAAGGCGCATTAAGCAGGGAATTAAGCGGGGATCCGCAGCCCTGCACGGTGTGAACCAGCTCTCATCAGTGCAGACCAGAGCCTGCCCCAGCCCCACGGCAGTAGGTGACGCGGTGGGGCACACTCAGAGGTTTTAGAGAGGTCTGTGTTCTTATTCTTTTTTCGGTTAAAATATATAAAGTTACCTAACCTGTAGCTGTCAACACAATGGGGGAGGAGAGGGAAAAACAAATCCTAAACCAAGATGGCATGGGTTGTTTGCATTATGACACTTAGTTCCATGGTCTGAAAGTCTTTATTTCTGGGAGCTAAAACTGGACCGCGGCTGAACGGATACAGTGTCTGGTTGGTGGGCTGTGTCTTTCGATGGGACAGGAGAAACTTTTGTTTTCTGGCTGATTTATGCGAGTAGAAAAAATAAGCTATGGTTCTATAAGTAGTTGCTCCAAAACACAGCGATGGATAAAAAAGGCCCAAAGTTGTGATCTGCTGTCTAATTGCTAAACATATATATGCTGCAGCTGAGTGGTTGAGAATAATTTTCTCTAGGGACTGTAGTGCTGTAACTAGCTAACTTAAGGACTCCTGACCTTACAGTGAAACATTTGGTGCTAGTTTCTCTTTGATACAGAAGAGCAGAGTAGGTGGGAGAGAATTCTGATAGCCCTTCTTACTCCTGGAAAATCTATATCATGTCATCAGACTCGTTCAAAACTGCTTCTTAACAGATTGCAATGTCAGTCCAGGATGTTACCAGTCCCAGAATAACCAGATAGCTATATATATTTCACCCAGAACACCCATAGACAAGGGCATCCGCACACTGTCAGATTGTCCTATGCATCAGATGTGTTTATAAGCAACTTTTCTAAGTACCACCACACAAGCGTTAGTCTTGGTATATAAAGAACAAACAATCTCAGCAAAATAAAAAAATGAAAAAAAATTAAATACCCAATACCCTGAATACTATGCTGGGCATCCTGCATCAAACATAGGAAGAGGTAAATCATGTTCAATTTCTGACTTAATAAATATCTTCTTTTTTTTTTTTTCCCCTTCTGCTTTCTAAATTTTCTTCTGCCATTTTATTCCCTCTAGAAATCTGTTGTTAAGGTGTCTGGCTGCTGTACTGCTGGGGCTGTTAAACAGTATTGCTTCCAAACAGAAACAATCCATGCTTTATCAGGCTTAAAAGCAGATCTGGGCCCTTCCTCCATCCCGCCTGTTGATAGACGCTCTCACCTGTGTACAGGCTTCCGTGCCCCCACACGCCTTTATCGTGGTGCAAGTAAGGTTTTATGTGGTGCGTAAACAAGGAAATCCCTAGAAGCAAAAGAACACTTCAGAAGTTTGGCTTGCATGATGGCAAAATGATGGCATGTAACTGCAGCACTAATAAAGGCCGTGTGTCTGCGTTGTCTGTTGAGAAATGGGTGAAGCATAGCACAGGGGAGGAAGAGATGGAATGTCATCATATGCTTTCCATTTGCACCCACGTAAAAAAAAAAGATAGTGTTTCTACTCTTTCCAAGGCAATGTGATGTATGTGTCTGGTTCCATTATTAAAAAGAGATTAAAATGATTTAAAATATGTTTCAGTATTTAAAAAAAAAAAAAGTGGATGTTGGCCATTTTGAGTCATCAGCCAAACTCTTGGTCTTCCTGCTTTTTCCTTTCTTGGAACTCCCACGTATCTCTAGTTAACAGAACCCCCAAAGATGACTGATGTTTAAATATTTAAACTCCTTTTTTGACATTTTTCTAGTCTAATTATTGATTCCACAATGTTTAGTATCCAGGAAGCAATCCCAAGTTCCTGAAATGAAAACCACCTTCCAAAAGCCAGGCTTTTAAAAGATGAGTCATTGGCTGGCACTTGAACATTTTTTGGCACTTAGCTTAAAAGTAAGAGGTTTTGAGGAGAATTTCTGTGTGTGAGAAAGTAAAAAAAAAAAAAAAAAAGGGAAGAAAATTAAAGAGTGCTTAGCATGCAGCCTGTCCACTTTCAGGGAAGAGTGTAATAAAATCACAGCATCCTGGGTGAAAGTAGGGGCACCCCTATTTGGTGTTTAACGCATTCCTAAACAGCCTGTAATTTCTCAAAGTCCATCCTGTATTTCTGTAAGGCCAGAAAGGCATGACTAGAACAAAATAGCCCAAAGGGGGCTGTATTTCTCCCTCTTTGGGAATGAATCTTTTCCCTGCTGTCGGGGTCTACCAAGGCTTTTGTTTGCTCAGGAGGACTGTGGTGGCTGGGGTCTGTGCTCCCTTACTAGCTCCTGTTCTCTGTTCCTCACTCCTTCAGGATTGTTGCCCCTGAAGCAAATGCCACATTGCTGGAAGATATTTCATAACTGATTCACTTGGGATTTGCCCTGCCTCTTTGTCCCCTTATGCAAGACCTGGAGCAAGGAAAGAGAGGGTAGACACCTGAGTGTGTCAGCTGAAGTGCTCTTAACCGCTATCTTTAGATTAACATATTTTCCTTACTGTTTTCACCATCTTCCTCCTGAAAACTCTAGCCCCATTTCAGGAAGTTCTGCTGGTTCAGGTCAGCAAAGATGAACATAAAATAGAGAGAAATAGACAGAAAAAGCAGGAGTTGGCCTACATATCTTCCCATGCTGAATGATCCCAACAAATAGGACGGTGCTACCAACATGGTGCATGTAATCTATTAACTCTTGGAGAGGGAAGACCTATTGGTCATAGGCCTAGAGTACGCAGAGCGGAGAGGGGAGTGCTGCAAATTCCTGGGTCTCTCACCAGGCGTGTAGCACACTTGCATGCTCCATAGTGTCTGCCAAGAGAAGGCTCACACTGCACGGCTCTGATTTCCCCCTCACTACACAGAAGTAAACTGGGGGTAATTCCAATGAATCAAGAGAATCAAGGTTGATAATCCAGCTGAATTTTAACATTCTTACAGTTTTCATCATGCTACTCTTGACTTGCGACTTTCCATCTTCAGCTAATCATGCTTGTCCCTCTGCAGTAGTTTTCAGTGGCTAGGTATTATCTGGTTGTTTTCAGGCTTTATGATTAAAGCTATAAAGCTTGTGTTGCAGTGTTTGTGGAAGAAGATGGTCATCCCCTTGTCATTTCCATTCTAGGTATCTACTGGTTAAGCTACAAGCTGGTGAGGACTGGGGATATGTATGTGCTTGGCCATTTGGACATGTGAAATCATGTAGTAGCAGGCAGGTTGCTAGAGCTCCCCTAGACTCAGGCAACGTTTTTCAAGCGGAAAGTATAACCAGCCAAACTGGAATGGCCGTGGGTTATCAGTAGCATGACCTGCTGATACATGACTGGCCAAGAGTAGCTGTGCTGTCCTATGAATCTGAAGGAAAATCTCTATCAAAGTAGTTGAGATACTCCTGAACTACGGGAAATAGAACCTCGTTTGCCTGTGTTAAAAATTAATGGTCATCTTTGGATTACTTGATGCTTTTTTGCTCTGAAACAGCAAGCTGAAGTTTGGTAGAAGGCTGGGATGACCCCTTTCCCTATGCCAAGTTAAACCCCCATGAAGATCAGTGAAATTACAAGATTTGGGGGAAAAAGTCTTTCTGTGTACCTGCTCATTACAGACTCCTAAAATTCAAGCAAGTGCGTTGAAAACTGCGGCAGCAGCGAGCAGGTCTGGGACTCTGAGTGCCTGCGGCCGATCACACTGCAACTGCAGAGAGCAGCCAGGAAAGGTCTCTGCTGTAGTTGAGCAAAGGAGCTGGGCTTTCCTTGCAAAGGCGGCTTCCCACTGCACTGTGCCAAGTGGGATGGGAAGCAGTACTCTGAGCATTTGCCCTTTGCCCCTGTATTCCTCTGCTGTGGCCAGCCCGGGCAGTAGGACAGGAGGGAGCCGTGTGATTTAAGTAGAGAGGAAAGGAGCAGATAAGGACACGGAGAGTAATGAAATGAGTAGTTAGAGTCAGGGGAAGTGGGAAGCTGACCTAAGGAGGGAGGAATGTCATTGGGGACATTGGGGTGGGGACACAGGAGCTTGGCAAAGAAACTGGGAGGGGAAGCCAGGAAGGGAGGGTGTGGAAAGGCTGAGATTAGGCAGGGGCCAAAGAGAAAATCTTACTCTGGGGCTGGGCTTGTCTCAGGTTTGGGAACAGTACTGGGTCCAGAAACCTGGTGAGTGGACCAAGGCACTGGTCAGGCAAGGGTTCAGGAAACAGCATGCAGGAGGAAAAAGTTGAAGGGCATTGGGCTGATTGGATTGTGCTGGGATGGAAAAGAGGCAGGAGAATTTGCACCAGCAGAGGCGTGCTCTAGCCTCCAGAGGCTGGAATGGGACCCGAGGCCTGTATGCCGATCCCACCACTGTCTGCAAATACCTTTCAGACCTGTTCTTCGATACAAGGTGCAAGACTGTGCTTTCAGCTTCTTTCATGTTTGAGAATTTGGATGAATTGGAGTAGGATAACTTTGTTAGGAAGCGTGAAAAGTGAAGTCAGGAAGGTGAGCCATGATATAGACACCTGGACAAATCCTTGTGGGTTTTTTTCTGCTTTGTCATAATGTATTTCTAAGTAAGAATCACATCTTATGGCTGGAGAATTTGTCATAATTTTCTTATTTTTCCATGTAATTAATCTATTACATCATAAATTTCTGTAAATACTGGAGCAGACTAATTTTAAAGTAATATCATAAAAATATAGCACATTATGAACAAAATGTAACATGCTCTCCTGCTTTATCTTCTCAATTATCATGCTTAAATAACAAAAATTGTGTCAGAGATTTTTCTATTAATGCAATTTCTAACAGCTAGCACAGATGAAAACAGCTGATCAAGACCTTCTTCAATATTTCCCTGCATTTCAGGCTGACAAAATGTGGTAACTCCTGAGATTTTTAAATGCTTTTGTCAGGGAGATTAAGGAAAGGGGATGAAAGATAGTCTTATCACCAGTGTTTGTAGCTGTATAATGTGGTACATGAACTTAGTAGTCAGGTGGAAGTAAATATATCTTCTCATTTTCTAGTTAATTTGTAGAAAGAAGAGAGTGTAGGTAGAAGAATTATAGAATCACAGACTGGTTTGAGTTGGAAGGGCCCTTAAAGACCATCTAGTTCCAACCTCCCTGCCATGGGCAGGGACACCTTCCACTAGACTAGGTTGCTCAAAGCCTCATCCAGCCTGGCCTTGAACACTTCCATGGAGGGGGGCATCCACAGCTTCTCTGGGCAACCTGTTCCAGTGCCTCACCACCCTCTCCGGGAAGAATTTCTTCCTGATATCCAATCTAAACCTCCCCACTTTCAATTTGTACCCATTACCCCTTGTCCTGTCACTACAGGCTCTTGTAAAAAGTCCCCTCCCAGCTTCCTTGTAGGCCCTTCAGGTACTGGAAGGCTGCAGTAAGGTCTCCCCGGAGCCTTCTCTTCTCCAGGCTGAACAAGCCCAACTCTCTCAGCCTGTCCCCATAGCAGAGGTGCTCCAGCCCTCTGAGCATCTTCGTGGCCTCCTCTGGACTCGCTCCAAGTGGTCAATATCCTTCTGATGTTGAGGGCTCCACAGCTGGATGCAGCACTCCAGGTGGGGTCTCACCAGAGCAGAGTACAGGGGCAGAATCCCCTCCCTTGACCTGCTGGCCACACTTCTGATGCAGCCCAGGACACGGTTGTTAATTGTGGATGGTCTGCAATTAAGAAGTAAGAAATTTACGTTTATTGACAAAATTAAACCCATTTTACTACAGAACACTTTTTACACTTTTTAAAATACTCCTGATGCAGTTTCAGCGCAGTCAAAAAGTAATCATGGACCAATGAATTATTTCCCTTCAGTTTTATTTCAGGAGTGTTATTAAGCGCAGTCTTTGGGTGAGATAAGAAGGATAACCCTTTTTAGTTCGATTTGCTGCTCGATTTTATTTATTTATTTATTTTCCAGCTGAGTGTTAGGGTAAAATCTGAACTGGAAGCAAGTTTGGCCAATGTTGCTCAGTGTTCTCCCACTGAGGCTGGATTGATGAATTCACCCTTCCTTGCATTTATGTGATGAATAAAAGAAAAACTTGTCTCAAAACAGGACGGGTGAGCACTCTGCCTCTGTCACTTCTGGCAAAGCCCTGCACAGTCACCCCCTGAGTAGTTCCATTCCCTGCACTATGGGAGGAGGAACGTATCTCTGTCCCATGTAATGCAGCTCTTAGCAGAGCAATGTGTGATATTTCAGCTGACTTCAGAACTGGAAGCAATGCAGATGTGGCTGCACTGTGCTAGCACAGATGTATTGGTTGGTAGGACTCCAGTGAGATCTTTGGTACTGCACTTTCCCGTGTACTTCTGACTTACCTGGAAGTTGCTTCAGTATTTGTAACATTGCCCAGTGCAGAGAAATGGAAAATATGATGGGATCTGTTAATTGAAACTACACTGAAATGCCAGCACACGAGGGGACTCGGTGTGGTCAGCACCTGGTGAGAGAGCCAGGATACTGATACGCTTGCTCCTTTCTGATAGTCCATTACCGATAGCCTTTGGCATATAGCCTTGTTTCTTTTTCTTTCTTTCTTTTTTCTTTTTTTTCCTTTTTTTTTTAAATACAATGTGATGTTGCTAAAAGCTATTTCATGAAAATAAAATCTTTTCCAGAACAGGTACGTATGAACAGTCCAGCTTTTCTGCGCTTCATATTTTTACCACATGTACTAGCGATGCAGTTTTTAAGGTTCTCATCCAGCAAAGTACTTGAGCAGGTGCTTAATTTTAAGCATATGCTTAAATGTTTTTCTCTCTTAAACCCTTATTCTTGGCTTCCACTAAGATCGCTGAAAAGGGTGATAAACGTATGGAAGTTTCTGTGATGTAGAAAGCTGTCTATTAGTAACTCCAGAGAAACCACCAAGTGATTCCACATGGACCACCAAACTGTCTTCAGAGTCTAATGATTTTCATTTGCACTGTCAGTCTGGGGTAGACTCAAGATGAAAAGTTATGTAATATTTTTCCAGCTCCCCAAGCTATTCAATCCTCCCTCCATCATTTGTTTAATACATTCCTCATATGTTGCTCTGGTCTCCTGACACCCAGGCTGTTCCTGGGAACAGCTGAATTCCCATATGGGGGGAAACACATTTCCATATGTTTTTTAGTATTTCAAAAGTGTTATTTTATTTAATAGATTAAAAATATTTAAACCCCCACCCTTCCACCCCGCTTTGGCATGCTTTTAGTGGGTGTCTCAAGAGACTGTAGAGCAGAAATGAGAAAAACTGCAATAGTACAGCTAAGCAGGCTTTCCATAGGAGTTCAAGGTGACATATAGTCAAGAAATACATGAGAAATAAACTGAACTTAGTCTCCTCTCAGTTTTATTCAGACCTCTTCACCTCTCTGTCTCTTTTCAAAACTACTTTTACTGTTTTAGTTTTATGAGCTAATAAAATATACAGAACCTGACTCTTCTCTTGCATCAATTTTAGACTGTTAATGTCAGGGTTATATTTCTCCATTAGCTACAGGACTCCATTAAAATGTCGTCACTACCTCAAGAAGGAAAACCACATCCGCATTATCTGAAAAATTCTGTCCTACCATTGTTCTGGGGACTCTTTCAACTTGCAGATTAGAGGTATCTGTTAAATACAGAAGCATTAGTCCTATGAGAAACAGAAGGGGCCACAGAAGGCGATGGACTAAATCATTTAATTACATTGATGAAAATATGAAATGAAAAGAAGGTAAACTCCTGAAGGCAGTTGGCATTCTTAACCATGCCCATGTACCTTGCTGAAGGCTCTGAAATTGCAGAGGACAAGGACACCAGTTACCCTATGGAGCTCTAGAAAAATGAAATTTACAGTGTGAAATACTAGCACAGATAAAGGCAGTGGGAGTTTCACTCTTGCTTTTCATGTGGGAGGATTTTATGCCAAGTATAGATGCTACGGGGTGCAATGGTCAGGTGTCATCTGAAGAGCAATGTTCTTGCCCAACCCAATCATCTGAAATCACTACAGACTGGCTGGTTGATCCCTGGAAGAGCAGTGTTGCTCAGCAGCCTCAGCATTCCATAACTATCAAGCTTCATGGTTTAGGAGACAGTGAAGTAATCCAACATGTATCACAGAGAACAGAATTAACACAGACCACTGAAATAAATGGTCTTTTTGATAGGAAAAACATGAAATAACGTGGTGTTCACTAACTTACGGTCTTTGGGACTTCAGCATTCTGCATAACCAGGGAATGTCCAGTGTGGTGACCCCCAGCATCTCTAGTTTCCAAAAAGGGTAGAAAACTCCACAAATTAGAGAAAAAATGACAGAGCCAAAACTCTGCTTTGCATCTTTCCTCCCCTTCTCCTCCTATCTCTGTCACCAAGCGTTTTCCATTAGTGCTTCTCCTTTATGCTACACAGTGCCAGACCCTGCATGAGTCACTGCTAGAGAAGAGCTTGTTGGATGCTAAAGGCAAAGAAGCAGTATTACTAACGGTTTCAAAACAATGGGGAATACTTGAATGTCCAAAAAAGGAAGCACTAAACTTTTGCTGTGCTAGACTGTCTCTGGCTTACTGTCAACTCATTAGGCAGCATCCCGAGCAATGACGAAGGAATGTATTTGAAAATACATTTGGGACTGGTTTGCAAGCATCAAAATGTTTACACTCGTCGTGAGATTTCCCCTTCCTTTGTATTGCTTTATTGTGCTAAGAGTATTTGTATTTAAGTCTGTTGACTAGCCCTGCTCAGAAAACAGCAGTTTCTTTTAGTGAGTATTTCTGAGGTTTTGAAATTTGGGTTTGGTCCACATATGGTGGAATGAAAATGGGAATTTCAGAGTCTTTTAGCAATAACAAACAGAGAAGAATCAGGAGAGAGAAAACAGCCCAAAGATGAACCTGGCATTAACCTGGCATATGGGAAAGCAGCAGCTGCTTCTGGTAAGGTGAGGACCTTAGAAATAATACTTTCAGCTACTCCGCATTCTTTAGTGATAGGCTGTAGGAAACCTTTTTGATTAACAAAACATTCTAGGTTTGGCTGAATGGCAATTCTGGAAATAAAAAATATCACTGAAAATACTTGGATTAGCTTTACTGAGAACCCAAGAGCCAACCTTACCTTAAGAAATTAGACCTGGAGTCATGAAAAGTGAAGAGATCTGCTAATCATAATCTTGCATTCCCTTTAGAGGAAGCTGTCTCTAAATTACACTGATTTATCAATATACAATTCCATGAGAAAGTATCAGTGGCACCTACGTTTTAATCTTGGAAACATGAACAATATCTCAAGATTGTGCCTGCAATGACCAATATGAGGCTGGTGTCTACATGTTGTCTCTCCTTACCAAATTGGTATTTTTTCCTCTGAACAGTCATGTGGTTTTAAAAAAAGCCATAGGCTCACAGAGCCAATAGCTACTACAAAAAGTTTCATATGTTGGAGAACAAAAGGGAAGCAGGTCAAATTGAAAAACATACTTTGAGGGTTTTATATCTGATCTGCTTTCCCTTTTCAGGTGAGACTTCCTTTACTGTGACCACATCTAAAATTTATAAATTGCTCTAGAAAGTTAGGAATGTTAAAATTAAAAAATTTCAGTTGACATTTGGAATAAATTACCAAGAAAAGAGATTGAAGCAGGGAACATAAATAAGTTTAAGGCTTACCTAGGTTTATTTCTGGACAAAAGATGAGGTAAGGATAGGGTAAAAAGCAAGAAAGTGTAATAGAAATCTAAGTGAAAGAAGGGGAGACATAGCAAGATAGCTGACATTTTCCTGTTCTTAAGCTGTTTAGTGCTTTAATCACAACCTAGAAACAAATTAGGCCTCACTCAAGGTCATAAATGCATTCCCTACATGGCTTAATTCTATAAAACCTGTAGTTTTGCACCATATCCTCTAATTGCAAGCAGACGTAGTATCAATACCAGGTCAGCAAGTTATTGTATCCTGAGAATAAACAATCTATTCAGGAATTTTAAAACATTTGAGTTATAGTGACACAAAAGTGGCCCAAAATGTGGGCTTGATCCTCTATCCTCTGCATCCTTTTCATCCTCTTCATCCTTTGCATCCTCTGCATCCTTTTCATCCTCTTCATCCTTTGCATCCTCTGCATCCTTTGCATCCTCTGCACTCTGATCCTGGCCTGAAGCAGTGGGGCCAGTGCAAGGTTGGGTCTGGAAGCTGCTGTGCTAGTGGAGCACTGCAGCGTTGGCGGAGGATTGAGGCTGACTGCCACAAGTACCCTGCTCCGCTTCTGTTGTGGACTCAGTTGGCATCAATTCAGGGCTCTATATACACTACATATTATTGTGCTATGTAGACTCAAATAGTCCTATGGGACTTTGTCTGCTGGTTTAATTTAAAGCAAAACTTGGATTGTCAATGCATCCCAGAGGTGCAACTCTTAAGAGTCTTCTGGCATTCACTTCTGGTCCTGGAAGACAGAAGTATTTCTGGCCCCTGTTGTAGAGAACAGTATTAAAAATTGGCTTTGCTGCATACAAGGAGACTTAGATGTTGAAACAGGCTTTTGGAAAAGCCTCTTTGTGCTTGTGTTTAAGTGTTGGGTTTCTAGGGCAGGAAAATACCAGAAGGGTAATCCTGTGGCTCTTCTCTTCAAGCTTCTCATGACTGAGGCATTTAAGAAGGAGGCAGTGGCTGCCACCACGGCTCTGTGGTGTTCGGGACAGAGAGGCTGGTGCAGATGGTGATGTGCCTCACTGGCAGAGGTTGCCAAGTCCCCTTTCTTTCTCAAGCTGGCTGCATGTCTGCAGAGGTTTAAACAACAGTATAAAGGTACTTAATCCTTCCTTCTCCTTGGCTCTGACACTCAAAGAAGTGTATCACATCATCTCTAGTTTGGATCATTTTATAGGCTTATATAATTTATTAATTGTATTTTTTCTCAGGGCTTCAAGAGTTATAGTAACTGTCAGAGAGATTTTTGCTGTTATAACCTGTGTGTTGCTACCATCACAAATCCCTTCTGCACACAAGCTCCTTAATTCAAGCAGGGTGGCATTTTTAACTCAAATTAGTGGGCTCACAAGGGAACGTTAGCTACAGTTTATTAGCTCAGCTCCCCAGCTGCTAATCCAATCTCCCTGCATGGCAAGCCAGTGGCTGTGTGTGGTGGAGGTGTTATTTCACAGTGTGCTTTCATTCCATCCAGGCTAGCCCAAAAGGCATTAACTGCAAGGGAAATGGTTTGATTCTTCAGTGAAGATACGGTCATGGCAAGACAGGCAACAGAGTCACCAGCAGACAGTTGCAAGTGATAGGCTTAAGATGTTGCCTTCAACCAAAATTATACTTTCACATACAGGAAATGCAGAAGAGATGGCCTTCAAAGGTTTGAGACACTTTGCTTGAATAACTTCTGGATCATCCATTTGTAGTGTTATACATCTGTGTTTAAAAATCTCTTTAACACCTCACCGACCTACCTCTGTTTTTGTTGTCTCCAAAATGCGTGTGCACTACGCTAGAGACAGACTCACCCGCCTGCCGGCTCTTCTGCACAGCTAGAGAGCAGGTGTGTCCTTTCTTTAAATTACTATTTAATGTACAGCAAAGTAAATGAAACTGTTATTAAGCCTTTTATTACACTAATGTATACCCTGGACACTTATTTTAATGACCAGTGTACTGTAATGGGTTTCCCTGGCTTAATAAAATCTCTCGTCATACCCAAGAGCCTGGATAGATGACTGCAAGCATCTGAGTTTCAGCAGATGTGATCTTTAGCTTACATTGCCTAAAGATATAACACTTTGCTCATTTTGGTCTCTCCCGGCTCCCTGTAAAGAAGGAAAAAACAAAAGCAACCTGTGTACATCTAGTTTTGATAAAAGGTTTGTAGCAAGATGGAAATCTTTCAGTAATGTAATATATTATGGCATTTCTAGCTTAATGCTACTAAAGGCCACATCCAGATATCGTGAATTGTACCAGCAGGTTTTTCTGATGCTCCCTACTGACTGATCCTAGGTAGTTCTCTTTATAGTGCTTGTGGGGTTTCTTTGGCACATACCTCTGTGGTCCTTCGCCTTTTTCAGAGACTGGAGACATGTAATTAGGTGGTATTTAATTCATCCTGGGATGTGTTTGAGAGCAGTGACATTGGGAAGGACCACAGAGTCTTAATTGTAGTGTAAATTCCCCTTAGTTTACTGTCTTGTATTTAGGTACCATTTTTTGCTCTGAACTTTAAAGGCAGAGTCCTGGAAACCAGAATAAAAATCCCCAGTAGAGAGCAGAAAGAAAGACTTGTTGTCTGGTGGCTCTGTGGAAGCTGAAATAATAGGTAACATCCTGGCCTCCCTGACACAGTATATAAGTTTTTGCTTAGCTTGCAGGACCAGGATTTGACCTGTCCTCTGCAAGTTGCTTGTGATGAATGTAAGGGCTCTCAACTCAAGTTCTGTTCTGGAGAAATGAACGATATATTGGTTTATGTGTGGAAAATCAAATGGGTTGATGGTCGTAATCTAATGAGTTCCCCATATTTTTCATCAAGTAAGTTATTTCCCAGCTACATGCTTTACCTAAGCACCATAAAAATACTTGGAATAGAGTATGGTTTTAATATAGGTAGGTATGCAAAGATTAAGTAAAACTAGTTTTTCATCAGAGTATGCAAGGCGGTGCTGAGAAAGGGCATTGGTGGTCAGAGGGCCCCTTGCTGACTAGCAAGATGTGAGCTGTTAAAAGAGACAAGTGTGGTGTCCACCTACTGAGGAATTGGTATTGTCTCCCTTCAGTAAAATTAATCACAAGTTTGTGCTTAAATATAAAATTTGATGAACAGTGCATTGGACGGGGTCCTGACACCGTCAGTGGATCTACAAGGAGTTTGCAAAGATGTGTCACCAGCCAATAACTTATATACACTTGAACCAGCACCAATCCTGCAAGTGTCAGCATCAGGCATTTCAGCCCAGTGTTGGGTCCGTCGCCCAGCTCAGCTCTGCTACCTAAAGGTGGCCCCTTAGCACTGGCATTCCAGGACTGCTGTGGCTGTTTCTTAGCACCAAGGGAAATCTCACTCCCCTAGCTGAAGTCATTCTGTCTCTGGGCTT
>NW_010226210.1:32628-48255 GCF_000690775.1 Eurypyga helias
CAGTTTAACCCATTCTGCAGTTGGGCCTTCTTGCTCTGCATGCCAGATCATACCTTGGTCACGAATTACCACTGCTGAGCACTTACAATTGAAATTCTCCTCCACCTGTTTTTAATAAAACCATCGGATCCCAGCCCAAGAAACCTGACAGAAGATATTTACATATAACTGTTGTTAGAGGAACTTTCTTTCCAAGCCTATTAACAGGTGATTCATATCCTGAAGCATGAGGGAATGCCAGCTCACATTTTTTACATGCAAGTTGTATGTAAAAAAGGAAGAAAAGGGAAGACGTACATGAACACTACAGAGTTCCAAAGTATTTAATTTTCCCTCTTAGTAATTATTGAGAAATGATGGATATATTATTTTTCTTTGGTCCACATCTTGCCATCAGATTCCTGAATATCTGAACATATCTCCTTGAAGAAGAGCTATATTCAGAGTGTGGCCCAGACTGGGTTAAAGGAGCCTCAATACGAGTACCTAGAAGCTGATTCAAGGAATAAAATCTCAGACAGCTTTTCAGAAATGCCAAAATGTTTAACAGATGTATCATCTTTCAGAGTTAAGCTCTTCTGAACTACAGTCTAATGGTGATGTATCAGATGTTGATAACAGGTTTCTGTCACTGTGAACCTCTGGCTCAGAAGCATTTCATTGGAAAAATTCGGTTATGGGCACTAGAAAATCAAGTCCTTGGTCACTGTTTACTCCACCTGCTTGATAAAAGAATCACCTCCATGCTCACTGAAAAGTAGATGTCAGAGTTCATTTTCAGAGGCATTTGGATGTCAAATTGTGTTTTCTAAAAGATCTTTTTATCTGTAAATGTCTAAAAGTAGCATAAAAATCTGGTCCCCTGTGACTATATAATTACATCAGAGAATATAAATTTGGTGTTTGAATGACCTGAGTTAGATATTTTAGATACATACTTCCCCTCTAGATGAGTTTTCCACGTTAAACTTTATTTCAGATAATTGTAGGTGTAGACAGAAATTTTGGAGTTGTTCCTAAGAAGAAGGAAAAGACGCCGAGTATGGGAAAGCATTTCAGACTGAAGGGGCCTGAGTATTAGATTTCAAAGGTCTTTGGAGCAAGTCCTGGATCAGGGGTTTTATTTATCTGGGTTGATTGTAAAGGACATGTGAATCTTCCTGCAAGAGGATTCTGTAGCAAACTATTTTAACTAGAGAAGATTTTTGTTGAATTGATCGCTACCTTTGGCTTAATTTTCCAGGTACTGCAGCCATGCTACATAACTGGAAGCAATTACTAGAAAGGTACAGAAGATAAATCTGGCAAACTTTTTCTACATATGTCAGAACTGTTCTTACGTTAATCGTCTGAATAGAGTATGGGAGTTTTCTGTCTTTTGGAAGCACTGGGTTTTTTCCTCCCAAGTGGAAAGCAAGGTCAGAAAACAGCAACTGTCTCTTCTCCTTGCCATGCACTCTTTTCCTGCACTGATCTGCAAATTTGAATACTGTTCCCTGGCTGCATTTGTAAATCTGTCCTAAAGTAAGGTATTTACATTTGAGTTTTTGCCCAATTAATCATTTAACTAGATCTCAAAATCCCAAACTAGCTCTGTGTGAGAAAAGCTTGAAAGTGTTAGCACTTTTGGGGGCAAAGGGGAGAAGAAGGGGTGAAAATGTGCTTTATGTGCCTGCTCAAAAATGTTAAAACCAGTCATTAGGGTAGTAAGTTCAGCTAAGCTCCTTCCTAAACTCTGTTGGATATCAGATAACAGGACTTAGTCCTTATTCTAGTAAAGCTTCACAGTGGTGGTCTTTAACAGTTTGAACACTTCCTAAATACCATTTTCTGCTTTAAGATTTATCTCTGTATCCCTGTGAAGCAGACTTAGTGGAATAAAACCCGAAGAAATATGGGAACTTCTGATCTAGACTTACCAATTTATGCAGGATCTCTTGTATGTAAAATGAACTCTCCTGCGTTACCTATTTTCCATCGAGTGCTTCATACTGTCACAATATAAATCAAATGCTCACAATAAAGAGTAACTGGTTACCAGATGACAAATAGCATTGAAAACAAAAGGTTTCCTTTCTTCATGAAACATTTTGAAATCTTAAGTGATCTGGTTACTAGAAAGTGTAACAAAATGCTTGGGCAAGAAATCACAGCTGATATGAGGCATGAGGGTCTGACGGAGGTTTTTCTGCAGACACACTTTGACCTTGGAAAGAGGCAGAATACCTTCCTCTTTGCTGGATCCTCACAACCACAAAGGCTGTGAAAATGCTTTTCTCCTAGGCCTATCTGCAGCTCTGCAGGGAGGTTGCTTAAAGCCACTGTCCGAGCTCCCAGGCTTGCGTGGGTTTTGGGGGCAGCATGCTCCCACGGGAAGCCACAGGGTGTGACTGGTCTCTACCTTGGCAGATCCTGCAGTTTTAAGGTCTCCTCCACAACTTATGGTTCTGTCTGCCCACAGTGAAGTGATGGAGAGGAGATTAGGTTTCTATGGAAGGACCTGGGCTCCTCACAGGGCAAAGTTAGGACATCGCTGCTTTGCACCACCACCCCGAGCAGAACTGCTTTGGTTACACTGCTGGTGGTGCCCCCTTGGTCCTCAGATTTGTCTAAAACTCATTCCTCAGCATTGGCACAGCTCTGATTCCATGTGTAAAAAGTGCTTTTTTAAAGCATTTCTCCAGCTGATGAAGGCAGATCACTTCATAGGGTCTTTGTTTCCGCTCCCTACACAGATCTCCTGTAGATATAACATATGCTTATAAAACCAGCTGGAAGTGGGACACGTAAACAGCAGTCACTCAGCAGTGGCTGCTCGTGCCAGCTTCAGTGGAACAGAGTGTGAGGATTAAATTTATACTCTCCTGCTTCCCCACAGAAAATAACTCTTTGCTCTTGGCAGCAGTTCCATAGCTTGCGTAAAAAGTCAGAGAAGTCACACCAGTTTGCACCAGCTGAAGGTCTTTATCTACCTCTGAATCTTTAAAAATCTCTCCTTCCTGGGGAGAAAGAGATGTGGGGGTAAAGAGAGTGCACTTGGCTATACCGAGTGAGAGCCTGTTCTGGGCTGGTGAGAATGCCAACACGCAGTGTTAGCGGTTATGTTACTTTTCCTACCGCAGGTGTTAATGTTGGCATTGGAGAGAGCTAGCAGAACAGAATGAGTCCTGGGCTCCTGTGATGCAATGACGTTTCTTTAAATGTTCTGTTTACTTAGGTTGACAAATGGCAAACTGGCAAAACTAGAAACAGGTTTTCCATTGATCCACAAAACAGCTAAAGGAAGGAAGGAGGATGAACAGACCTCTCCACTGATTCCCTTTCGCCAGTTCCCTCCAGCCAGCCACTCCACTCTAAAAGGGGTCTCTGCTGTCGGCCATTAAACTGGCTTTTGATCTGACAATGTCTCTCTTGCCACAGTTGCATAGGCTGTATCCACAATGATGATTCGAGCTGATTTTAAAGCTCTCAAAAGCCACTGAGAGCTCCCCACTTGGTCCAGCACTACTCACCTGGTTTGGATTTGACACTTTGATCTTTTAATGAAAAATCATCCATCTTCCTCTTTCTTTAGTAAAAGAAAGAGAATGGAAATGTCTTATCATAGGACAGACACATCAGCTTGTGTTTCTTGGGTCCAGTTACTTCTAGTACAAGTCCAAGAAACCTTTCCCTCCTCACATACCTGCAAAAATTAAGAAAAAGCAAAAAATAACTTTCTTTTGGGGATGTGGATACTTTAGGAATTGTACAATATGTAATTTGGATCACTTTGTTGTGCAAACTGGCCCTGTGGAAGAGAACACTGATTTGAATCAGCTTCCCAGAGACTTTGTGTGAAAAGAAATAAAATGATCTTATTTGCATGTTTGTCACTTCTGGGCAGTTTTCTGCCAATTTTCAGAAGTACTGAGGTGAATAGCACACTTTTAATGCAGGTATGTTATTTCTAACTGCTGAGATATTGAAAACACTTAACATCAAGGACCAGGATTCATTACCTTTGTGCACTGCATACAACACAGAATCATAGAATATTGGGGTGGTGGAGAGTCAAGAGACCTTGGAATTCCAGCATATTTACTACTATTATTTTATTTTTGAGTGTGGCAATGCAAGTGTGCATACAAGGCTGTGTAGAGTCAGGTCTACTCATTGAGCTTTAGTTTTTAGATTATGTTAGAGTTCTTGTATCCTGACCTGTAATTTCACACAGCCTGATGCAAAAAGTGTTGAAGTCTGCGGCTTTGGATTAAGCTCACAGGTATCAGCTGTGCCACCTGGGCTTACCTAGTGGCTACTTTTAGTTCCTGCAATACTTGTTAAGACATGAAAAACATTTGAAGAAAATGAAGTTTTGAATGGAAACATGAAATCTTTGGATATTCTGACTGTAAAGAAACAGGAAAAATACATTAAGTACTTTTAAACCAACAGTTATTAAGAACAATAATAATAGATTTTAGCTGTGTTTGAGGTAGCACTGGTATCAGTCAATGAGCTGAGCTGTACCAATTCAGGTCAGAAACAGCAAAGTGAAGATGACTTCAGACCTGCAAACTGTAACTACTTTAGAGCAAGGATTTTTCTTCCTTTACCTTCAGCAAAACTCACTCTCTTCTACTCTACCTCTTCAGCTAGTTCAATTAATGTATAGAATATAAAAAAATTCTAAAGTTTATTTCTTTCTCAAGGTTTCCTGAGGACTTGTTATGTCTTCCATAAAGTTTTCACTCCTAGTGAGAAAAGAGCAAGAGTGCTCTTAGAGAGCAAAGATGTGATGCAGATTGTTGGTTTGTTTGTTTGTTTTCTTGGAAGCATTGGTAGAGAAGGACAATGTCATAATTTATATTTGTGTTGGCCAAATCCTTTGCCTGCTGTCATAACAAGCTCATCTGGCACCAGGACCGAGGTGAGGACTTTATAGCTGAAAGCATCACTGGTAATGTGAATATAATTGTCAGTCCTGTAGCAATCATTATTTACCCATCAACTGCCCAGCTTTTGTAGATTTAGTGTAGCTGAGATTTTCTTGATTTAATTCTTCATACCCCTCTTCGGGGTCCTCATTCACTCTGCAAGTTATTCTTGTCTTCAGCAGCACAAATTACTCTCCCTCACCAGCACTGAATGTATGTTGTTCTTTTATTTAATGCATCTTTTCAGAGATGTTTCTGTAGACACTTACTATGTAGCCTGGATGTTACCTAGCATATGTGTGAATCTTTCAGCAAATCAGCAGATTAAAAAAGTTTAAATCAGTGCAAGGGAGATTTCTTCATCTCTTTGATCAGCTTTCTATCAACAAAATGGATTTTTTTCTTTTTTTTCTGTATTAGAAAATACAAAGTCCAGTCTCAGAACAAAATACTCAGGCTATTTTGCCTGTTTAAGTAAGAGTGGATTAATCTCAGAGCAGACTCAACAATTGTTTGACTGTCCTGTATCAGATAACGGGGGATGGATTACGGGGAAGTGGGTGTCAGGATCACGTGATTTTCATGTGCCCTTACAGGTCAATGGCAGCTGTGTCTTCTTATCTGGAGAAAAAACTGGAATCAAAGCCTTTTAAATGAATAATTGTCCCAAAGTATCATAAAACAGATGCAACGTGGATTTTTCACAAATAAATCATCCTGCAGAATATAAACACAGATACCAAAGTCCAGTTTAGGAGCCAGAAACCCCACTCCATAGTACAACTGAATACAGAAAGTACTGAAAATACTCTTTATATATAGAGATGATCTTTTAAGTGGAGGCAAAATTATATCATGAAGTTTTTAGCATACACTTCTGTGGAAATAGGAGAAGTGTGCTCCCCAGAAAATGGATGGCAAACGGTTTTTCACTGGGAAGTGTTCCAGGGACTGTGCTAGCACAAAACCAGGCTTCTCACCAGGCTTGATGGAGAAATTTGTATGGTGCTTTCTGCCCCTTCCCCCCTCTTCCACCCACCATGAACCTGTAGTCTTTGCCAAAGGATGCAAGTTGCACTTCTTTTGCTGATTCACTCTACTTTATGGTATGAAAACACTCGTCCAACCTGCAGCAGATGTGGAAACTTTGAACAGCAGCTGTGGGATTTTGTGCTTCAAAAGGAATTGGCATTGGTGCAATGCGTGTCTTTGATACTTTCTTGTCCCTTGTAAATGACCTAGCCTTTTTATCTAAATGAGACAATACGGTCCTTGGGAACTGTGAAGCGAACACTGTGAAGGTGATTTTCAGTTCAATATTGTATAGGAAAATACAGGAAAACTGAATGGGAGAGAACCAGAATTCAGAATGGCAAGGAGCAGGCCTATTCATTCCCAGTGTCAGATGAACAAACTTACATTCAGTGGGTCGATCTGGCTTGCTAAAATATATCTTACTCTCAAAAGATCTAAAACTCTCTGTGACTCACCTGGACACAACGTTCTGGTCTGTGTATTCTCCGCAAAATTGTGCTGCCTTTGCCTTACTATGTGAATTCCTTTAATGGTGCCTATGCTTGGGTAGTAATTTCTTTCACCTGGGAACATCTCAGCTAATGTTACACGTATGATCTTTGGTTTAACAGCTGAATTACAATATTGTCTCTTGCACTGTTTAGATCTCTCAAGTATGCATCTGGGTGTTTATCTAGCAGCCTGCTAGCTCATCCCACAGCTCCTTCGAAAGGAAAACACTACACAAAATCTGGTTTTCAGCAGATAAGTCGAAACATAACACGCTGCCTGCAATCACGCTTCAGAATGATGTGGAAGGGAACATAGTCCCCTTCCAGAAGAGAGCTTAGCCCACCTCCCAGCAAAGGGGGAAGAGTAATGTTTACCTCAGTCCTTAGATGAATGCGTATGGAAGCTCTCATGCCATCATGGTGAAGGGTGATGAATCAAGCTTTCGATGCCTCAACAGCTGCAACTGAAGTCTGAGTTTTACAGCTAATTCTGCTTACTCCTTTGTTTATCATCATGCTTACTCTTCAGGCCTTTTCTTCATCATTTTATGTAAGCATCGATTATCATCTTCCTTTGTCTCTTCAAGCAGGTCTTTTGAATGAATGTTGCCAACTTTCCCTTGGTGCCCAGTGTATGCATGAAATGTGTTAGAAGACAAGTTCAGCAACACTCCAAACCGAATGATAAAAGGATGCTGCCAAACTCAGCTTTGAATACAGCCCAAGGCAAAATATGCATAAGAATTAATTTATGTACCAGCAGCCCAGACTGCGGTGTTTTACGTGGGTTGTCTTTTGGACTACCTGCTACTGTTAGACCAGTATTGTAACAAATTAGAGAACCATTTTCTGCCGGAAAACTGTGAAACCTAAAGACACGCATTACTTCTTTAGATATAAGGTTTCTTTTTGTTATGCCTTTCCATGCTTTTGTGTGTGTGTGTGAGTACATGTGCATGTGCTCTATGAATTCAATGCTAGGACTTGGGGTCAAAATATACGCTGATGTTGACACATACAGTGGGACTGGAAAGCCTAAATAAAAGAGATGTGAGTAAGAAGGTAAGAAGTGTAGTAGACAGAAAAACAAAGCTTTGAATTCAATTAAAATGGTAGACGAGAGGAGGAATTAAAGGCAGTCAGTAAGTAATAAAGTAATACGTATTAATATTTTCATTGTTCCTATTCATAATATGTATGTATGAAACACACCTGGCACAAAAACATGCAGGAAGGGCATTTGAAGCTCCCTGCACCAGTCAAGAAGCACGGTGTAGCACTGAAGGATGGCCACAGTCACTGCTGCGGCTGTCATACTGCAGTCAGGATGCACACACTTCCCTTGCAGGAAGGAGCAGCCCCGGGCCATGGAACGGTGTCCAGGTCCATACATCCCATCTCCTTGTATTGTCCAAATATGCCATGAAGCAAAACGCAAAATGCTTGTTATGCACTGAGCATAAGCTGATCGATGTACCTCTTCCCATGGCTTTCTCCCCGCTGGCATCCAGAGTCACTTAAGGCTGGAGCATGTGCTCACAGAGCTGCTTTGTGGGACAGTGCTCAAGACACCTTCTGGGAAGAGGATCAGGGCCTGACTGCCATCTGATAGCCTTCAGGAGAACTGCCGCTTTAAGTGAGTTTATTCACAGTTAAACATTTCACAGGAGTTACTCAAGAGAACTTGTTTGTTAGAGGCAGGTGGTGACTAATCATCTCTTAGCCCACCTTTACCACATTCAAGAGTTGTCAGAAAGCTGACAAGTAGAAAAACCTCTTAGTAACTCTTCATTATAACAAGCTGACATAGGAGGCACCGACCCCCGCTGCTATTGGATCAAAATAGGAAAAATAGGGCTTCCAAGTTCCTTTTTCTTGTCCTTGGAGCTTCATTACTTAGGTAATGGCAAAAATATGTTCCTCACATGGTGAAACTAATGCATGTATAATTCTCCTTCCCCACACACAAATTAATCATAACTTCCAAATTCAGAACTTAAATTTTTTTAACTCTTTTTTGCTGTTGCAGCTGAGGTTAGGGATTTAGAGGGTCTTCCTTCATGATTCCATGAAGTGCCTTATGCACTGCCTGTCAGCAGAGCAAGTAAGCCAAACTCTAGTATTACAGGTCAACTTGCAAGCAGAGAGGGATGGCAAAGTTTCAGCCTGGAGCACATGTCAAAGTGCCCTATCCCAGCTCTGACCCTGCTGGTATATAGCCTGGGTGGCAATACAGCCATTTTTTTCATCCTTGAGCTGAGAAGAGGCCAAAAGACAGAGTAAAACTGCTTTTATATCCATTCTGCTGGGAGTGGGACTAACGGTAGCTTGGGAGAGCATAGAGCAGCAACTTAAAATGTAGCAGATGCTGCTTTTAAGGCTAATCTATATAAGGTGGGTTAAAAAAAGAAAGAAAAAAAAAAAGAAAGAATTAGTAATGCAGTGAGGAAAAATACCCCGCAGCTGGAATGGAGAATGCTGTAGGGATGAGAGAAAGCTAGGTATCCTTTGAGATGGCAGATGTACTACCAAATATTTATTTCTTTTAAATATTTTCTTAAGTCTTTAAAGTAAGGTAGTAGCTTCTATTGTTTCCTTTGGCAGCTTATTCTAGCCATGAGTTTCTCTGCGAAATGAAATTCCACCTACAGTAAATCTTCTAAGTCTCTGGCTGTTCCTGAGGTTTAACTCTTCCAAGTCTGGCTCTCTGCTCCTCTGCCTGCCCTGCATTCCAACTTATTTCGAGACTGACATCAACAGTTCTGTCCTGGATGTCCTGGGCTGTCAGTTGGATGAACCAGGTGGCCCAGCCAGCTTTGTTTTCTGGACTTCTCTTATTTATCCACCCAATTTGATCACAGGAAATCTCAGTCTTTGTTCCTAAGAACTCGTTATTTTGATCTGGAGAACCACTATTGTGAATTCAGTGTATTTATTTGTCACAGCTGGAATCTGTGCAGTTGGAGCTCTGGATGACCCCCCGCCCCCCACCAGCTGGCCTACTGTCCTGGTCAGTGATCTTCAGGCTGGGCTGGGTTGCCTGTGTATCTTCATTCAGGGAGAGCACATCACTGTGGTGCCCATATGTATGTAAAAAACGTATCATGACTGGGAAAAGGAGCAAGGGCCTGGAGCAGGCTGCAGACCTTTCCAGTACGGCTCCTCTGATTTGCCTGCCATCAGGAGCTATCTGATGCCTGGTGACTTATTCTGTAGGCCAGCCACAAATTCTGAGCAGTTATGCTCCATTTCATGCTCAGTGTAGGTTTAGAGCTGTAGCTGCAATAACCCCAGGCTGTGCTCTAGCTATTCCTTCTCAGCTGCACCAAACCAGGCACTGTCAGTAAGGAGCAACTCTTTGACCTGATGTGTCTGCCCAAGCAACACAGATCAGTCAGAGCCCAACACCATCAGAGAGATGATGAATCCAGTAAAAACATGACCAGTTGATGAATGCAGGAGGTCAACAGACTCTCCCTGACAGCTTTGGTCAAATAGCAACCTGGCAGCCACAGCTCAACCCCAGAGAGCTTCCTCCTGGGACTCCTGCTGTCAGCCTTGTGGGAAGCAGGGGACTTTCCTATGCATCTTAAAGTCCTTAAGCCTTTTCTGACTTAATTTTTCAGCTATTTGGGAAATTTGTATTATTTCTGGAAATAAAAAATACTAATTTATTGAGCAAAGGAGGGCTTTAGAGTACTTCTGATTACCCAGTGCTGGTTTTCTTCTTCTTACAGTGTTATGTTTTAATTATCAGTTTTATACCATATTCTGAATGTGAGTTCACTAGCCCAAACAACAGGCTGAGCTCCTTCTGTTTTCTCTGACTCCAGGAAAAAAAGAGGAAAAAAAGCGTTTCAGGAGCCATTGTCACGCTGCAGATTTCAGAGTACTTCCTCTCTTCATATGTAGAATGGTTTTCATAATTATTTCTCACTATTTGTTGCTAAATAGTGTCTTGATATTTATTTATTATCTTGACACTTCAGCCAAGATGAAATTCACATTAAGTAAATTGTAAGGTGGAAGATGAAATTAGTGCAGAACTGAAGTGACTCACTCATTGTCCATGCTGAAGTCAGAAATGGGAAACAAACTGGAGCTTAAGGAGACCATTTTATCATGTAGAGAAAGCATTTTTGTGGAGCATAGTGTTTCCATCTATTAATTCTTAACTTGCTTTTCTCCAGCAAGATGAAATTCACATTAAGTAAATTGTAAGGTGGAAGATGAAATTAGTGCAGAACTGAAGTGACTCACTCATTGTCCATGCTGAAGTCAGAAATGGGAAACAAACTGGAGCTTAAGGAGACCATTTTATCATGTAGAGAAAGCATTTTTGTGGAGCATAGTGTTTCCATCTATTAATTCTTAACTTGCTTTTCTCCAGCAGGAATCTCTCTGATTCATTCAAACTGCTCTTCAGAATTCCTCTACTCTAATGCCATTGACTAAATCATTAGAGAGCTGCTCTGATAGACCAAAAAGGTACGTGTGGATTCTGGCACCTGTGCCAAAGCTTTGGTCTGTACCTGTAAACACTGGAAGGCACTTGTTTCACTGGGAGTTAGATAAGTAAATGGCTTTGAGAATCGGAGCTTTATTGGGAAATTATGTAAGTTTACTACATTTATTTATCCTTTCCTTTTATGATCCATTTAATTCCGATGGTAAACATGTTGTGGAAGGAAGCAACCTTACTGTTTAAGCATTCTGACTGCTTAATACATGAACAATTTCTATAAATAAATAATTAGTCCAGGTCACTCTGTATGGTAGTGCCTCGCTGACTGGTTGAAAAGGGGGAGGCTAGAAATGACAGAGAGGAGGCTGTGTGCATTATTTTTTCTTTTGTACAATAGACTAGGAAACAGACACCAACTCATCTATATTGACAGAATCTGAATATTGGCTTATTTTATGTGTACAAGAACTTATCCTTCTGTGTGATATCCTAGTCTTTCCCTTAGGAGCTGTGAATATCATTACATAACTATCGAACAAGAATCTATGCACTGTGTTAAATTTCCAAACCTTGCAAGGAGGAATGTGTCACCTGTCAGAGAGATGTCACTTTGGCTGACTGCAGAGTGCTTTGAAATGGGCTCTACTCCCCTTTGCACATATTCTTTGTGAAATCGTTTAGCAGAATGTAGTGATTTACTTCAGTTAACAAAGCTTCCCAAGTAAATGAAAAAAATATTATCCCTTGTAGATTTAGTAGGCCACAATTAAATTATGGCTATTCAAATGAAACCTGAGCTACATCTACCTGGAAGCATCTAACACTACGCAGGTACCAAATCTGCCAATGCTGCATCAGGTGTGGGATGATATGGGTCTACCTTACTGCTGGGTACATCAGTCTTAAAGGGCTTCTGCCTAATGTACTTGTTTTGTGTCCAGTATTTACGCTTGGATGGCTCTTGTACCATTTTTTGTGCCAGAATAATGGACCCTCAGCAGTAAATCTAATTGTTCTACTGCCTTTTCCCCTCTTATCTCTTGATTTAAATGACTTTTTATTGTGGTTCTGAATAACAAATTCTTCATAGTGGACTTTAGCTTTACAAATCATGATGAGTTGGAAAATAATTTTTCTAGAGGCAGAATAATGAAGCACAGAAGAAGGTGACTGAGTTCTAGACTCTGGATCTGTGTTTGTACATCTCCATCCTGTTCTGAACGTCATTCCATCGCAGAGTTGAAGCCATGGATGACAACATATGTCTTTGCATGGAAAATGGGATAGAAGTATTTTTATGGCAAAGTGTTGAACAGTTTTAGAACTCTATTGACAAGGAAAACTGGTCTGAGTTTGGGAGTTGGATGAGTTTCCTTTGGGAATCACTGTCACTGTTAGCTGTCAGTGAAACACAAACAGCATCTTCCAAAAAAACCTGTTAAGGGCTAAAAGTTATTTGAGCATAAGATTATACTACTATGTAAAACTCTGTATCCTTCCCCTTATCTAACCTCAATATTTTCTTGTAAACATTTCTAAATGCCATTCTGTCCTGCTTCTGTTGGGTGCTCTGTCACTTTGAGTCCCTCTTAGATGTCTGGACAGTAGTCAGGTACAGGGGGACAATCACTTCCCTGGTCCTGCTGGCCACACTGTTCCTGATGCAGGCCAGGAAAAGCCCACTCATATTCAGCCAGCTGTGATGAACACCCCCTGGACCTTTTCCACCAGCAAGCTTTCCAGCCACTTATCCCCAAGCCTGTAGTGTTACATGAGACTGTGATCCAATAGTAGGACTTGGCCTTGTTGAACCTCAGACAATTGGCCTCAACCCATTGATCCATTCTGTCCAGATCCTTCTGAAGAGCTTTCCTACCCTCAAGCAGATCAACACCCCTGCCCAGCTTGGTGTCATCTGCCAACTTACTGAGGGTGCACTCAATCCATTCATCCAGGTCACTGATGAAGACGTTAAAGAGAACTGTCCCCAGTACTGAGCCCTGGGGAACACCACTTGTGACCAGCCACCAACTGGATTTAACTCCATTTACCACAGCTCTTTGGGCCTGGCCATCCAGCCAGTTTTTCACCCAGAGAAGAGTACACCCATTCAAGCAATGATCAGCCAGCTTCTCCAGGAGAATGCTGTGGGAAACAGTATCAGAGGCTTTATTAACGTCTGGCTAGACAGCATCTAAAGCCTTTAGTTACTTACATTTGGTGTTTTGTTAAACATACATAGCAGTGTGATAGAAGATTGCATAAATGAGGCTTAGATCCATGACAGGGCTTTGAAGACAGAACCATTTAATCTTGAAATAAAAAATGTGTCCCAGCAGTGGAGATGATTAGACCTTTGGATGGTTTAGCAAAGCAGGTGATAAATTTGCCATCTATTATAATAAACTTTAAGATATTTTAAAATTTTTTATTTTAGGAAGAATTCTCAGTCCAGCAGTAAGAAAACCTTTTACAACCTGGATATGCTGGGGTCAGATGATCACCGTAACATGGGCTGTCATTTCTAGTATGATAATGACCCCAGAAAATTAACCGTATGCTGTTCAATTGCCTTATTGATTGTTTCTAAAGTCCATAACCCATTAAATATATATTGGCAAGACTTGTTCTGGTCTTATGGATTGTCAGTAACTGAAACTGAGCAAGCTCAGCATATATGTGTGTGTGTATATATATAGGTTTATATCCATACTTATTTATAGCACATTATAAAAAGGAGCTAATCTCATCTGCTTATCCTATATGAAGAAGTACTAAAATACCAGACACACAAATCTTCATACTGGTATTTGTCTGGCAAATTTTAAAAGCAGACATGTAAAAGTGCAAAATACATATATCATCTCTGACAAGTCTAAAGAAAGACTGTTAAATTTTTTTCTAAAATACTTTACAACCTCAAAGGTCATGCAAAGGTTATGTTAAGCCAGCTAACATAAGTGCTCAAGCATCATGGAAGTCTCGTTCATAAATTAATGTGACCCAGAAAAAGCCTTTGATCAAATAGAAATGTTAGCTAAAAGAAATACATACATGTTGTTATTTAATGGAATAAAAATGCAAGAAGAAATGTTTTAGCTAACTGTGTCTTTTTTTGACCTAAATCAGTGAATCAGTAAACTCTACAAAGCTTGGGAAGGGTAAACCAATTTTTACCCTATATGGACCAGGTTATGGTTCAATAAAGTTTCTTTAGTTCTCCCTCCAGCACCCCTGTTGGTTTTATTTTCCAGCCACATTCCCTTAGTAATTCTTTTGGTCTGTATTTCTGCATTTTGCTCAGTAACAAAGTCCCTGACTGTATTCATAACAGATAATGTGGTTAGTTCTGTTACATCGCAGAGGTTTTGAATTTGTGGTGTACATATATTTTCCTGAACAGGAATGATTCAGTAATCACCAAATCAACCAATATTGACCATTGCCATATGGACTCTGCTGTCCTTAGGCATTATGTGAACAGTCTTTTACTGATATGACTTCTGTGAATCTTTTCATTGTACCGAAAATCACCAGAAAATTTTGAGGCATATAGAACTGTAAGTGCCTTGAGCCCTCCGCCTTTGAAGCTGACATTTGTTTGACCTTAATATTTCTGACTTCATGTAGAATTGAAGGAACTGTAACTTCAAAAATTCTTTCAAAGCAGCAAGATCTTTCTGATTATTCTCTGCTGAGAATTTGCAATCAGGCCGTTGCCTAGAACATAAAAAGAGTCTAAGCCTAAGATTGCTCCTTTTGAAACACAAGGAAACACCAGAAGCACAATAGCTGATGTTTTAAACCTCTCTCTGGACTACAGAATCCATTTCACTGAATCACACACAGACGGTCAAATGACAAAAAAAGTCTGTGTTTATGCTGGCAAGAATCCTGGTCACTGTCAAGGGAAATACTGTGTTCAAAAAAAGTGATGTTTTTGATTAAAATTACCAAAAGACTGTCTCTCAGTTCTGACAGCACTATGGATTCAGAAATGAAGTCATTAAAAATCTAACTCAGGTATCACAAAGACTCATACTGTAATGACAGACATTTTAATACTCCATAAGGATTCTTGCCTTGTGCTGAGTTGTACTGCAGATTTTTGTTCAGAGGCAAGAGCAGTTTATCCTGTCCAGAGAAACGACACGTGATTCCCTGAGAAGATGCAGAGTACAGACCAACAGAGGATGAGGTGCAGGGTCTTTCTTCACCTCATACCTTTTTTCCCATGATTTTGCAGGAATTCACTCCGGGGTACATGGTTAATGCCCTATGGGGCATTGCAGGGAAGCTCAGAAGAAATGTTCCTTATAGATCAGCTGAGGGTGTTTTTCTCCACAGTCCCAGACATTAAATAATATGTGCTACACAATGAATAACAACAACAACAACAAAAAAAAAAAAAAAGACTGGACAGGAAAAAAGGAGATCAGCAGGATACTTGGATGTCAACATGGTGACATCCAAGGGCCCATCTGGTATCCATACCGAGGAGAGAAAGGGGATATCTGGTAATCAGGGTTTTGAGGTATAATCAGAGAGTAGGAAAGGGGTTCTGAGTAGGAATAGGAAATACATAAGAATCACTTATGGGTGGGAAAATGTGGTGGCCAGACGCTTGTCTATCAAAAAAAGGTTTAGCAAAGCAATCTTCATGGTGCAGAGTCTCTGTCATAAGAAAAAAACACCAAAAAGCCCAGCCTCATTCCTG
>NW_010226210.1:48646-59221 GCF_000690775.1 Eurypyga helias
GCTGTGGGTTGGTGGTTTTGGTTTTGTGGGTTTTTTGTTTGTTTTGTTTTATTTTATTTGATTTTTAAATTTTAGATTCATATAATGATTTAGATTAGGAAAGACCTTTAAGATCATTGAGTCCAATTGTTAACCTAGCATGGCCAAATCTACCACTAAACACTGTCCCTAAGCACCACATCTATGTATCTTTTAAATACCTCCAGAGATGGTGACTCAACCACTTCCCTGGGCAGCCCATTCCAATGCCCGACAGCCCTTTTGGTGACAAAATTTTTCTGAATATCCAATCTAGACCTCCCCTGGTGGACTTGAGGCCATTTCCTCTTGTCCCATCACTTGTTATTTGGCAGAAGAGACCAACACCCACCTCTCTTAACCTCCTTTCAGGTAGCTGTAGAGAGTGATAAGACCTCCCCTAAGTGTCCTTTTCTCCAGCCTAAACAATCTCAGATTCCTCAGCTGCTCCTCATAATACTTGTTCTCTAGACCTTTCGCCAGCTTCATTGTGCTTTTCTGGACACACTCCAGCACCTCAATGTCTTTCTTGTAGTGAGGGGCCCAAGACTGAACACAATATTCGAGGTGCGGCCTCAGCAGTGCCCAGTACAGGGGGACAATCACTTCCCTAGTCCTGATGACAACACTGTTCCTGCTGCAGGCCAAAATGCTTTTGGCCTTCAGAGAAGCCATGAGCATGTATCCAGAGCAACACTAAAACTTACAGGGTCCATTACACTTTTGTTGCTGCTTTTTCCAAACCCATCTTCACCAAGAATGGCTCTTGGGTGGGAGACCAACAGGATTGACACACTCCTTTTCTCCCATCACCAGTGGCTCAATTATCAAGGTTTATAAAAGAGCACCCCTTGCTCAGATGTCTGCAGAGCTTGGCCAGCTATTCCCAGGAAATCCTTAGGTAGGTGACTTAGGTATTTTCATGACACTAGATTTCTCCATTAAGGAGACAGGTTATTTCTCTAATATAGCCATCTCTCTTGTGTGCTCAAATACAGTTGGACCTACTCTTTACTTTCAGTATGTGACCAAAGAGGCTTTGACACAGAAGAAAGTTTCCACTATGTAGAGGAACTTTTATGTACTACAGCATCCTAGCAGAAAAACATTTTGACAGTCCTTATATTGTAGATCCTGAACAGCAAAACAAGACAGGAATGTCTGATCTCATCAATATGGGGCTGATCCTGTAAGCATTTGTCATGTTGAATTACGTCTCACTTCACTTGTACCATCTACTTATGAACAGGGCATGAAACAACTCAGCCCAGATGCTTGTCTGTGGATTGCTGCAGTGTACCTCTACCTTGGTCAGACCTTTTAAATGTATATTTTAATACCAGCTTCTCTAATTTATCATCTAATCTCTCCTGTTGCCCATACTGTTAGAAAAAGAGAAGTACACATCTCCAAAATACGGTAAGAAAACAATGTTAGGGATTTCTCATGAAAAATGACCTTGTCTATCATGAAACTGAACTACACTAAGTTAGCCACTAAACTTTAATCTAAGTAAAAAATGGCTTTCATGACTTGGACTTAATCCATGATAAAGATAATTTACTGGTGACATGCATTGGTACCTTACCATTCAAATATTTTTTTTAAGGTTTGAAGAAGCTCCAGTTTGGAAAGCCAAGGGGAAAAATATTATATTCATGATTTAATATAATAAGATATTAAACTTTTCTCATTTGTATTTTGTCATCTTCATATGAGGAACGATGGAAAATATTCTCTGTGGGGAAAATAGAATCTCACAGCTGTTAGGTCTTGGGACCTTATCCTTCCCCCTTTCCTCTCTTGAAACCTGTTTAGCTGATTTCTTGGGAATACTAGGATGATCCTGCATATATAGACAGTATCCTAGTGCCCTAGCAGAGTCCCAGTACAGGAGCCTGTATGCTTCTGCTTCTGTTACACAGGAAGGGCAGCTCTGTTTGAAAACTAAACTGGTGTTAGAAATCAATTGCCTCTTATTTCTTTTAAAAAAATCTTTTCCTTCCTATTTGCAAGTTTCTTCTTGATTTCAATTTATATCAGCTTTGAAAATGGACTGTTGCTATGCAGTGTCACAGCCTTGTAATTCTTTTCCAGACTTGTTGACATCTCCTAACAAGATAGTATATTATCTACTGGAGAAATTGGAGGAAAATGGAATTGCTGAAGGAATTGATTAGAGAGCTTTAAAGCACTTCTTAGTTTTTCTCTTTTAGCAATCTCCTCTGTATTTTATACCCAGCTCATCTTTCCCTTTAATTTGGCCATTTTCTGATCTGTTTTGTGTATTGCCATAGCACCGAGTTTTGATCCAGGTTGGCACACAGCTGTATTTCTGTTGCATGAAGTTATATAGGTTGTATGTTCCTTTGGGGATTTAAATAATCACACTGTTTTGAGAAGTGAGTTCATAACAGATCCAATTTATGCCATGTGGCCATAGTGGTTCTGACCTATTATCAGAGACTCTAATCAGGGTCTCTTTTATGACTGAACTAAAGCAATTGTAGAAAAAACCTTTTTTTTTTTAAATACTTTCTATAAGTTCTTTATTTCATTTTATTTCTTCAGGTTTTCAGATATCCAGGGTCTTTTCAGATGATTCTGCGCCCTTCTGCTGGTGTCTTCAACACTGAAAATGGGTTCATTCACTTGAATTAAGTACAGAAAAAGAAATAAACTTTTATATATTTCTAACGTATTTCACTTGGATTTTTTCTTCCAGTTTCCCATTTAAGAGCAGTATCAGAAGTAGCAGAAATCTCAGACAAGGGTTGTCTTTGTGAAATTTCCAACAGCTTTTTATCTTTTTCAAGAAATGAAAGATGCAGGAAGATTGGATAAGCTTTCAGAGGTTTGGATGATTGCTTGAATCAAATCCAAGCCCTGGACCTTCCAAAGCTTCTTTGCTGCAAATGCATATTGACAAACAAACAGCCAAATGTCATAGAAATAGGCTCTGGTTACAGATATTATTCAATTATGTTACCAGAAGAGTGCTGAAACAAATGGCCAAAATAATTATAATCAGGCTGAAATTTAAAATTTGATTTATAATCAGAATTACTCCACAAGCAAAGCCTATTCCTTCATTCTAGTGTCAACCCCTACTAGTATTAAACTTCCATATTTAAGAAAACCAATACTTTTTATAGCAGTTCAGAAGTTTAGAGCTCTTTCTCGTCGTTTGTTTATTAATAACTTCAAAATGTTTTCTTGCTTCTGTGGGTTGCTCATTTCTTTTCTACTGGCCTATATGTATTCCTTTCTCCTCTTCAGGCTCTCTCCTGAAAAAGCTGGGTTGTTAGGGCTGAGCAGTACAATTTTTGACCAACTTCCTCCCTGCATGCTCTCTGTTCTCCACTTCCACAGCAGGCTTTACTCTGTCTAGTCATGGTACCCCTTCACTTTTTCTTGGACACAAAGTCTGTAAGTCATAGTCAGATCTGTGGACTCAGATTCTGCTTTAATCATACAAACATGGTACAATGCTAGACTTTCCTGGCTAGTGGAGTAATCTGTTTCGGAGATGGAGTACTCTCAGATGGAAAAAGGAGAAAAGTTTAATATAAGAGATAGCAGTAACCTTCTATTAACAAATCTCACACCACTCAAAACACACCCACAGGACATGACAAGAGGATATTTTGTTCATTCTTTTCACCTAGTTTTGTCAAAATATATTTAAGAGAGATGAGCAAAGAAAACTTCAAATCCCTTTACGTGCAAGTGAATTCATTTTGGCAATGGAAGGGCTCCTTAATGCCTGATTCTTCCTTAAACATCCTCTATCACAACAAGCAGTTGAGAAGTGCTGCTTCCTGAATTCTATAATAAGATACCCTTTATCTTGAGAGAAAAATGTGGAAATTTATCTGAGAATGAGTTTTGTCAAAAGAGAGGGTTATTCTGCCCTTTCCTAGCCAGACCTGTGTATTTAGAGGACTCTCTGCAAGTAAACCTCACAGTTAGTCTGTTTAATAAAACTGTTTTCAGGACACTGTTTTTACTTTGGGTGATCAGAGTGCCTGAAAGAATATTGCGGGAAATTGGAAGAGAATAAAATCATCTGTTCATCATACATGGTAGAACAGATTTTCAAAAATATGGTGTATTTACTATTGCACAGAACTTCTTCAGAAACACATTGTTATAGTGATCACAACAGTAAACTGAGATGTTGTATCTTCGCTATATCCTCTGAATAAACTGGCTTTTGAAGTTTTCTGGAGATATTTTTTGTGCAACTATGCTTCTTAGGAGGTTTTCTGGGGAAGTGTAGAATCAGAACTAAAGGTGAGATGAACTACTCAAAATCATACTGAAGGGAAGTCCCCAAGACCAGGTTCCTAACACTTGTCCTGAATATAAGCTCATTCATACATTCTTACAGCATATATGCCGAAGTTTTTTCTGCTCCCATCTCTTTCAAGAGAGGTATGGAGGAGGCATTTTGATAAGTAGTAATTATAAATGTAATGAAATAGGCTTCCACAATGCCAGGAGGTTTTTGTGCTTGGGATAAGCACAAAAAAATCATCCTTTAAGTGAAATGAAAATACTCTAAAGTTACATGCAAAGAAATCAAAAAGGTCTTCATTCTTCAAATTCCATAACCACAGCTGAAACACATAAACTGAAAAGAAGTGCTATAAAGACATAAATCTTCACAGAAATTGTAGATTTGTCATGCCATTATTGCTTCTCCTTGGTGAACCATGCAGTCATTTTCCATTCATTTAGAATTCAGTCAAGTAGGATCAATTCAGGCTTTGCTTGTCTGTATCCTGTGATGTAATGCCATCTAATGAAGCTGCAAAATATAAAATCTGAGTGCAGCCAGCAAGACCATTATTATGCTCTTCCTTCTATTTTGACCTTTAAGTAGGAGTATAAGGCAATGAGTGCTGTCTGTAACTAGCACTTGTGGCAACATGTTGAGTACAAATACGGATGATGGGTCTGTTGCTATGAATCATCTAGCTAATGTTATCTAAGCAAATAACTTCTTTCAAATGAGAAAACTTCATTAAAGAAACACTAAGACTAGAAATCAAGCACGCAAAATTTAGGAAAAGGTAGAACTGAGATGGACTGTTCAGCTTCAGTTCAAGTTCCCTAATACCTGTCACATTACAGTTATGTCAGAAGGTGGTCATATGTTCTGATAAGGTTTTTCCATGGATGTGTTCAGAAATGGTGACTTAATGAGTAGCTAAATTTGTTCTGCATCTGTTGTAGCATGCATAGCTCATGAAGACACAGCCTGAACGGAGGACTCTACAATTCCTGGTAGATCTTCTTCTGCTAGGCTTGCTTAAGAAAATTAGTGCTTCCAACCTACTGGTTGATCCTCTCTTTTGTCACACATCTATGCACATAGCCACACATGCATGCAGGTAAGTGTACTTACGAGATCCCTATACACCGTGTTGTGATCACCATATATTTATAAGGCCTATGCAAGACAGAGGTACCAATCTCCTTGTGCAGTTCTCATGGCAATCTTTTAGCCACAGAAGCTGTGAGACCCTGGGAGAAGGGGACTGCTGTCACTGTGCAGCTTTGGAGTGCTGCACGCTTGATCCCCTCCAAGCTCCCTCCCACGTAGTGCAGTTGATGCATGAGAGCTGATATTATGACCAAACTTGAGCAGCTTACCAGAGGACTGATGATTTATTTACATATTTGTTGTTATGGCAAGAAGGTGCTCAAAAATTCTAGACTGTGCAGTGTGGCTGAGCATAAGCTTTATTAAAAAAAAACAAACAAAACATAAATAAAACAAGTGAGTATGCCTCCAAAGTGTGATACGAATATCAAATATTCCTTGTGACAACTGGGGGAAAAGAATAGATGGAAACTGTTAACCTCTGCATTGCAAATGGAGCAATCAAGGCCTGGACTGAAGAAATCTGCCAAAAGCTGTACAAAGATCCAAAGCAAAATGGGAATTAGCAGTTTTCATCTCCCATCTCTGTGCTTATTCTCCTTAATCGTGCTGCTCTTCATTATCCACATATTGCATTGTATTTTTCAGGACTGGTACTCAGCCTTGACAGAGAGTTTCAGAGAAGCACTTTGCAGCCAGCTGGAATCAGCCAGGCACAAATAATTGCCTTGTGAGTACATGGCATTTTCTTATCCTGTTCAGTTCAGCACTGCAAGTCAGAGCATCTGCACAGTGACCTGCTGTATATATCGTGTGTCGGGTCAGAACACTACATTGGCATTGTTTGTGGTTTTCTGCAGCTCTGTTTACCAGTGCACTTTAAGTTCATCAGCTGGACATGCAAAGAAGTTAAAAAATACTTTAGCAAGCAACAATGCAGGATGCCCTTTCAGTAAAACTGAAATAATTTTGTTATGCAACTATTTCCCCTTGAGATAAAAAAGAAGTAAAAATCACCTCAGATCAACCCAAGAGTGCAAGTTTCAGCAGTAATCTCAACATCACTTCTAGGGGAAAAGTCCCAATTACTTTCAAGTGAAGGACATAACTTCCATTGCATTTGCTAGACATGAATTCTACCACTAGCATCTACATTTATGCAAGGAATCTGTTGGAAAGCTTGCCTGGAGTAGGGGAAGGGGAATGGGAAGTTGTGGAAGGTGAACAAGAGAAATTGTTTGAGAACAGATTGTTTTGTTCCAGCTTAAAACTCATTACTCACTGCAGTGACAGTTCAAGATCCACTTTAACTGCCCATTTGATGATCTAGGCTGCCAGTCTAACTTATTACAGATGAGGCAATAGAAAATACATTTCTGTTTTCCTTTCTCTCATTCAACACTGCACATTTACATCTCCAGCAAGACTGAAGAATCACCTGTTATTTACATTTTGCTTGCTTTTGACAGATGTTATAACCCAGATGTATTTTCTAAGCATCCTTGGCTCTGCATTATGTTTTCTCAGGGCAATTTCCACTTTCTTTTGGTGGGGTTTTTTTTGGTGGGTGCGGTTGTTGGTGGTTTTTTTTTTTTACAATGCTCAGTGAGAGACATCCATCAATAATCTTGTGGAAATGACTCAGGAGATTAGTTTGCTAAACATTTTTTCATACACATTCCCCTCATGGAATAAACAACTTAAACCACAAAATTATCTTCTTGAAACACTGTGCCAGTATACTGAGATGGCTTGTCTTATCATTACATTTTTTAAAGTCTGAGGTAACTCCAGTGAATTCAGAAGAGGTACTTTGCAGTGAATGTAGAAAGTATCAAATCCAATGAATGCTAGATTTAGACCATCATTGCAATACAACTACAAGATACTATCTTTTTTGTTACCTTTTTTTCAAGCAAAGTCATGTGCAAATATAGTGTTAATGGGGAGGAGGGTTCAGATTATATGTGCTGTTTATTGAGAAGAGCCTTTCCAGAAGTATATGCTTTGTATCAAACACTATGGGGCCCCTTGTACTTTCCTTAAAAGGCTCACTGTTAGAAGGTCTTGTCTGAAAAAAGCAAGCTGACAGCTTCTCAGCTGAGAATTTACACTCTGAAGTTACACAATGTGTTCTAGTAGCCAGAGGTACTATTTGATAAAGTACATCCAGAGAGGTTCAGCAAGGGGTATCTCCCAGCAGCCAGGTTTCCACTGGCAATGGCAGGTTTTGTTGGGAAACCCATGACCCATTCTTTTTGCATTCTCATCCAGTGAGCTGGCTCAATCAGAAAGTTGTTTGAAGGGAAACTGTAGTGTCATTTTCTTGTTAAACATTATTGAATCATCTTTGTATGTCCTATAAGGCTTCTGCAAGTAGGCCATTTGATTCTGATATTGCTGGCTAATCAATAATTCTGGTATCACTCTTTACCACCCATTTAATTACTATGAAGAAAAGATAAAGATGAGGATTCATTATCTTGGAAGTATTAGAATTTTCCCGGCAAAAATTTGAATCAGTTCCTCCAAATAGGTGTTGATATCTTTCCATTGGCAATCACTGCAAAAAAACCCCAAAACTCAAACAAAATCCCAAACCAAAAAACTAACAGTGAATCACATGCCTTTACTTATCAAAACCATTTTCCTCAAACGATATGTCAGAAATCATATCCCAGATTATGGTGTACTTGGCCCAGTGTGTGGACAGGTAAAAGTCTATTGTCCTATTTTGTAAGTGTAAAGGGATTGATCAAGTATGTTTTTCTGGGTCTTTAGGCCTGGTCCTGTTCACTGTTTCTGCTAAACCTTCATTCCTCTAGAGAGAAATTCACTCGAGAGAGCTTACTCTTGTGGACAGCCATTATTTTAAATAGTCGACCAAAATGAGCAATTTTTTTTTTTTCCCCCCAAATGTGCATTTTCCAGCTATCAGGGAAGTCCACTGGCTTGTAAGTACCTGGATCCACAGCAGAGTGCCTGAGAGGGCGTGGCATTGCTGGCTGTCCCAGTGCCACAGACCCTAGAAATCCACTTTTGCTTCCCATCAGGTCCAGTTGTAGAGCACCTGCATAATTCAGATGACTTTTATTAGTGTCTTGTTAGGAGATCTTTAAAAGTGAGGCCAAATAGATGTTCTATGCGCAAACAATACACAAGTGACTTTTGGTACTGATAAGTTGATCCATATATAAAGTGACTATTAAAAGTGACAATAACTAAAATAGTTCCAAAGAGATAAAAATCAATTTACATTATGTGGGAGCTTGCCAAGCAGAAAAGTTCCAAGACTTTATTATTTGGCAACTTTGGATTGCATTTTTTCAATCTATGTACAGCCTTTTTAGCAGAGTGTGCATTTTCTTTTTTTTTTTTTCCTTTTAAAATACTTATGTAACCATAAACCTAAAACTGTTCTAAACTTTAGTGTCAACATCCAAAACGTGTTAGGCATCAGTTCAAGAACCTTGAAAAAAGTCAGTTACAACTCTTTCTCCCCATTTTTGCAATCAATTTGCAAATAATATATTTGGCTCCAATTCAGACAGTAGGATTCTGTATTGATTATTCTATTAACTTGGATTAATGTTTTTCAAGCAGTTGGAAATTTTCAAGTGAAAAGAATTATAGGAGAGTAATATGATGTGAAAGTATGATACAAAAGCCAATATTTATTAATAGCATTCTCCTATTTAAATAATTAGAAAATCCCTGCAGAAACAAATTACTGTAGGCTTCTAATTTCTCAGTCTTTTGTTTTAGAGTTGAAAGAAATCTTAACTCTAATGACCCTTATGCCACCCTTGAAAGCTGATCCAAACTCCTCTGCTGTCAGTGGAAGGACAGTAAATGTTTTCACCAACTCTGGATCAATCCCTGAAAGCTTTTACTTGGAAAAATATTGAATGCTAAATTCCTTCTCTTGTACCATGGACCTTTTCTGTCAGTAGGACATTTTCAGAATAAACTTCTATTGCTTTTCAACAGGGTCTGAAATCCATCCTAGCATCTACTGTGAAGAAGCATCTGTGGTAGTATTGAATTAAGCAGAAGCTCAAATGATTAACCAGAAAGTTTCTGAATCTTCCTTGTCTTTAGTTTAAGAATTAATTCAGTGTAGATTTCTGAGATATTTGTCTGAGTATGAGGCCTGTTGAAGCAGCCATGTTCTGTGGAAAGCAGAATTTCTAGGAACAATGGCCCCTTGTGCTTATTATGCAATTAGTGTTAAAGAACTAGTAGAATATGAAGGACATGAATAGTGAAGACAAAAATTCATTGATTGCCAGATAAAATTTCATCCATAAGTCACTGCGAAGATTTCCTTGTATAGTGGTGATGTACATAACCACTAATAATTTAAACAGCCAATATACTTGAAATGTAATATTTTCTTATCAAAGGGCATAGAGTCCTATATTTATTGATTTTTTAGACATTTACATTGGAGAGAAAATGTTGACATAAACCAAGCCAAATTATGAGATGATATTTTGTGACATGGTGTTACATTACAATCAGTTAAGATTGTGATTCAGAAACTAATGCTTCTGTGAAACACGAAGTCTGGCATCTCAGAATTCCAGAGATATGTAAAATAATTTTACATGGAAGTTTAGTATATGAATGGGGGGTCAATTTTCTTTGGTTTAGAATTTCTTTTTAACGCAATGCTTGGGACTGAAGAGCCCACTCTAGATCAGAGATATTTTCAACCCATACACATTTTAGAACAGAAGTTCTAGGATTGTATATTGAAAAAAAAGGTTCTGTAGTTTCATTACTTAAAATACATTTGATTATTTAAAACATCAAACCATGCCATTGTATAAAAGCATTGTCAAATAAAATAAACTTCAAGTCATTCTTGATATAAGATCAGCAGGTTGAGGGAAGCGATTCTCCCCTTCTACTCTGCTCTTGTGAGACCCCACCTGCAGTGCTGCATCCAGCTGTGGAGCCCTCAATATCAGAAGGATATAGACCGGTTGGAACAAGTCCAGAGGAGGCCATGAAGATGCTCAGAGGGCTGGAGCACCTCTGCTATGGGGACAGGCTGAGAGAGTTGGGCTTGTTCAGCCTGGAGAAGAGAAGGCTCTGGGGAGACCTTATTGCAGCCTTCCAGTACCTGAAGGGGCCTACATGGAAGCTGGGGGGGCGGG
>NW_010226210.1:59408-67505 GCF_000690775.1 Eurypyga helias
GTCCCTGCCCATGGCAGGGGGGTTGGAACTAGATGGTCTTTAAGGTCCCTTCCAACCCAAACCATTCTGTGATTCTATGATTCTATAAATAATTGTAATTTCTCATTATGCACTACTTCACACGTAACTTACTGAGTGGCCCAGATTCTCTAGGCCTAAATAGCATCCAAACAATTTAAACCTCAGTCCCAGGGTAAAGGACAGAACAAGACTGTTGTTCCTACAGGGATGGTGACACTGTAATTCAAGATTAGCTTCCCAGGCTGGGCTTCCCAAGCTCGCAGTGGCACAGCAGACAAAACACAACACAGGGACATAAAAATTTTTCCTGTATTAGACTGTGTGTAAGTGTGGTCCATTAAAGTGTTAAATTACTGGGAAAATCTCAGGCAGGGTGTCTATACTCTCCCTTTTGGGCTACGCATCTCTTGGGTATCCTTCCTTGCCAGGAACACAGAGGGGGTGTATGGTGCCTTTATGGCCCCCAGATCCCCCTCTCCATGATGCCCTCTGTTGGATGGGGAAGGAATTCTGAGCTGTGGGAACAGATCAGGGTACATGAGCTTCCTCGGGCTACCCTCCCATCCATCTGCCCTGCCAGATGTCTGCTCTGCTGGATCCAGCACTGCGAAGACTCTAGCACGTGGAAACCTCTCACCTAATCGCTCATGAGAGGCAGTCTGCAGAATGGGAGGTTACTGGCCCAAACAGTGACTTCATTACACCCATTACATTAGACACATCAGGACTATCAGGTCCTAAAGGTTATCCTGTCTAAGGAATTGCACGAGCTGTTTATATAAATATCTGCATCTTATCTCTAGAAACCTAGCAAAGGTTTTGTTTCCTCTCCAATGGAGCAGGCGATGAGAGATAAAAGGTAACTGTTCTTCATCCTTCTATATTTTCTACCTCTAATGGTATTGTATTGGGCCTGACCTATTCATAACACCTTTCATACTCTGCTAAGGCAAAGACTATTTATCTCTATAGCGAAGACAATAACATTTTTATTTTTTTTACATTTGTTTTTGTAATCATTTCCTCTAAGGAGGAAAAAAAATTGCCCTTGATCACATCTGTGCTAAACCTAAAAAAAATTAGACACCAACATATCTACCAAGTATCTATCATTATAATGAATATTAAAATTGTGAAGTATCACCAATACTAAGTATTTGTGTGGTTTTCAGGGACTTTTTCCTCATGCTCTGCAGTTTTTCACTGTATGTTTGTTCACTGTACTTAATGGTGTCTGGAACAATGAAGAATAGTGCAGTATAATAATAATGTGAAGCCCTCTCACAGAGCAACTTCCATTCATTTTAAACAAAACTTTAGTCATTTAGGGACTGCTGGGTTAGGCTAACAATATTTAATGAGCTTTGTTTGAAAGTCTATCCTGATATCATCCACGATTTTGGTTTACAGATGAGGATGTGAATAAATAGGAGGGAACTATTTTCCAAAGCCATTAAAGATAGTAGATAAGGGACAAAAAATACAGCTGTGGGAAAAGAAGGTGATTATTTATCAAAGTATATTTTAAGAGATTTTCTCAGCTTTTATGCTATTGCTAATTAGCATGAAGTTATACAAATTACTTGCAAATGTCTTTTTGAAAGCTGTTTCACTTGACTTCAGTAATGCATTGTTTACCAAATATTTTCCTCATCTTAAGGCAGTTTGTGGGGTTAATTTACTGATATTCATTGTAATGGTGATCATCCTTTCTTATGATTAAAAATATACTGTAAGTAATTTCATTTTGTTGAAACACAAGCATTACAGAAGATATTCTGGAAGAATGTAAACATTGTATTAAGCAGATGAAATTACTGCTCAACACCTTGGTGGACTTTTTGGGGGTTGGGGTATTACATTTCATTTATAGAAGCACAAACAATGTGCAAGGAATTGTCATTATGTTCTTGTAATGTGAGTGACCCTGACGTTATTGTGTGGGTTGTAGCAGGAATTAATCAAATTTTACAACCCAGTGAGGACATGTGAGTGCTGGATAAATATACACTGTGGAAGTGGTGGTATAACATCATTGCCAGTGACAGCTTGCGTCACGGAAACCAAAATCTGAATAGGAACAGCAATTGCTCTTCTTACTTTCAGATGGCATCAAAGGTCCATGGGAAATTTGTTTTCATTAATGCATTCTTTGCTGACGACAGCAGGAAAAATGTTTTTCGTCTGGAAAAAGCAGATCAACCTTTTTCTGAAGTGGTGAATATCCACAAGTTTTTTAATTTAAAACTTCTTCAACATATGCTTTGCATTCTGATGTAGTAGAGACTTCAGAATCATTACATCGTATTTTTTTCATGTATTTGTTATAGTGCTGCCACACAGCCCTCCTTCCGTATCCCTTGAGAAGCTGTTTCTGGTGTCTCACTGCAGCTGGGGCCTCCACTCCAACACTGAGCATGAGGCAGAGCCTTAAGTGGGACTCTTAATGACCACCGTAGACTGAAAGGTTATCACAAGATTTTCTTGTGTCCTATGTGCCTGAAATGTCTCAGGTTAAACAGAATCCCGGAACAGCTGTGGGAAGGGACCTTTGGGGAGCATCTTGTTCAATGTCCTTGCTCAGAGCAGGTTCAGCTGGAGCAGGGCCATGTCCAGTTGGGTTTTGAATGTCTGCAAGGATGGAGGTGCCACAACCTTTATGGGTAACATCTTCCCATGTTCTGTCAGCCGCACAGTAAAAAAAAGGATTTTCATATGTTTTAGTTGAATTTCCTGTATTTCAACTTGTGCCCAATAAAGGTCACATGATGTCACTATTTGCAGTTGTAAGAGGTCTTCCAGATTGCATGACTGAATCAAGTAAAGCCACTGCGCATCCTAGGAGGTTAGAAGAAGTACTACCTAAAGAAATGAACGTACAGGCTCAGAGTTAAATTTTGAAGTGAGGGAGACCTTCAGCCAGAAGAACAGACCAGGCTTAAAGCACAGCCAGAAAGACAGCCATGTTTTACCTGCTCCTGATTGTAAGATTGGAAATCTCAACTGTTGCATGGACAGGTCAGCAAATCTTTGCTTATGTAGAATCAATGAACAGGGTATGAAACTACACAGTGGAATAGTTATTTGAGCACTAACCCACTCATACTTTTTCCTTGATGTCTTGGCTGTCTGGATGTACTCCCTGACAGGGGTAACTGGTGTGGGGAGTGCCCTAGAGAGACAAGCACATAGTATTCAGGCTTCAACTGAGTCCCTGCAGGTTTCCTTCAGATATAGCACTGCAAAACTTCATAACCTGGGGCAACAGAAGGGTGGCTCACAGGAGGCCTGAATTCAGCTGAAGTGAAATTGTCTTGACTTTGTCCAAGCTAAGAGGACCTTGAAGCACAGCCTCATGTTTCCCATCTGCTTTAGCTGCCAAGCTGAGTGAAAGCCGGAGAGGATCCCTCCATGTTTCCCTGCAGGCATACCTTGAGTGGGACATGCTGGGCCCCATGGCTAGGATCACCCATCTGTGGGCCCTGGGGGTGAGGCAGGTGCTGGGAAGCTCAGAATGATCAAGCCTCGGGGAGCCTTACACTGTCCAGGAGCAGACATTAGGAGGCTCTGGTGGTATCAGGCAAAAGCTGAGGGAATGCGAAATGACAGACAGAGCCTCTACCCCTCTATGCCTTGCAACTGCGCTCAGTACTTCCTGCAGTTACATCCTGTCTTTTCTCAAAAGAAGCAACCAAAAAAGATTTTTAGTTAACTCTCTATACTGTTTCCCTGCAGAAAGATGAAGGCATTATATTCCTGATTCATCCTTGTCTAATTTTTTTACATTATGTTTTTATTAACTCTAAAAACACATTATAGAAGAATGCAGGAAGGTATAAGATCCTAAGTCCCAAAGCAGGATTTTTTCCTTCAAATCAGCTAGATGCTATTACCCATTCTATCCTAAGCCTTCCTTTCTTCCTTTCCCTTCCCCAGCTGAGTTTACTTGTCTTTCATGTACAATGGATAACTAGAATGAAACAAGAATGTCTCCTTCCTGTGTACTTTGCTAATTTCTGCAAGTTAGGTCCCTCAGTGTTTGAAAGTTCTTTTCAGGGGTGGAGCTTTTTATGACATATGTTGAACATGTAGTAACTATATCTATAGCCCTAGTCTGAATTCTTAGGCAGTAAGGAGAAAGACTTACTATCAGGAGTCTTAAAATTATGATTATTGCCATTTTGGAGAAAGAGGAGAGCTTATGCAAGTGTTTAAATTGATCAAACAATTGCATTTATGCTAAAGGGTTTTTTTATTCCTATTCCCCTCTCGCAAATATTTGTAGGAAACCGGTAGTTTCATTTCACTCCAATAAGCGCCAGATTACTTTGGGGAAAAGGTTGGCTCTAGGCAGATGCTCTGTTTAGCCAACTGCTTTTCTTTGGAAGGAAAAGAAAAAGTTGTCAACACAAACACAAGTCTGTGATGGATGAGATGTTCTAGGGCAGCAGGGAACATTTCCAATTTCAATTCTTTATGCCCTTAATGATGAAGAATCTAAGGAGATCCTGAAAGCTTATTTAACTTACGTAAACTTACTTATTTGTTGGGCTCCTAAAGGCTAGACTTCTGCCAAGAATGGAAAAAAAAAAAAAAAAAATCTTCTGTTGAGTTAGGGATTTTTTAAAAATTTTAACTTAGTCTTTGAAAGGCATTATTTGCATTGGTACACAGCTGTGCCAGCCTGGCATCATGAATATGATTAAGAGTGTGATAATGAGTTCTTGAATATAGTGCATTTTTTTTAATTTGACCAGTCAGTCTAGCACGAAACTGACAATTCTTGTGGGCAAAGTCAGCTGTGAGACTGAGAACTCAGTGGTGCCAGCAGCCAACATCTGGTCTATTTTCTTAGAAAATCAGGACTGATTTTCTAAGAATAACTGAGCACTGTAACCAATGGGTATTGATTATTTCAGGGAATGGCTCTCTTCTATTAGGCTTGTTTCCTTGCTATTAATAAGAAGACACTCATTAGGAAAAGGGATTTGAATCTTGAACAACTTCACAGGAAGGGACCTCTATTTGTCACTCAAGTCAGCTCAGATTTGTACAGACAAATCTATAACATTCCATCATATCAGAAAAAAACTTTCCCTTAGAACTTACATCGGTAAAGAAGAAAAAAAGAAAGACTTTTATGTCATCACAATATTATTCTTTCTCATCTAGACAAGCCAGTGAGTTCTTTGTAAGAAGACCTTCCCAATTCTGAATAAACTGCCACCTTTTCCAAGCATTAGTCTGATTTCCTTGATCCTGCCTTAGGAACATATTATTTTTAGGAGTTTTGCCCATTTGGTTTGCAAAACAAACACAGCCATATAATTAATGTGTTGGGTTTTTTTTTTTTTGCCTACCCTTGTGAGTTTAAGATCCCATTTAAAAAGAAATCTTTTGGAAGGATGAAAAAATTATTCCTTTACTGTATTCCTTGTCTGGGTTTTGATTTTCCCTAAATTCTCTTTTTAACCTTGCAATAATTCTTATGATACAATAGCATTCATTAGAAAGAAGGGAAAAGAATGTTTTCTTTGCTCTGCACATCTAGTAGATGCCCTTGATTTTACCTTTCTCATTTTTAACTAATTTATAAACCTTTAAGGTTTATTCTGTTTCATGGTAGGAGACAGTATCATAAGAGGGTGCATAAAGCATAGTGCCTTGGCTCCAGGCAGATACATGAAGGAGGAGGGAACATGTTACAGGCAGCACTTCCGACAGGTAGTATGTATTGTAGCCCTTTCAACTCCATGGCCAAGTGGTCTTTCAGCTGCTGAGCCTGTGCTCCAAATGCAGCTTCTCAAAAAACAAGCAAGGTTCAGCTCAAGCTTAAAGATCCCAAAGAGATCCCAATCATCAAAGTCTGAAAATGCCCACTGTGAGACATGACAGGTCACAGTCTACTTCCAGTCAAACTCTGGATCATTGTGTTTGACTTCCAGCTTATTACCCAGAGTTTGTATGACTAAGAGGAGAATAATTTCCTCATCACCACATGTGGTATCATTGGCAATTTGATTTCCTGTTCCACCAGCATCACCTTGCAGTCCCAAATTGGAAAGAAATTTTTTATATGTTAGTGTAATACGTAGTTCCACCTTTCTTTTACAGAGAGGTGCTCAGCAAAGGTGTCAGCAAATTTCAACAGTGCTGTCTGCAGGTGGGGTTCAGTAAGTCCCCTTGTTAAACATGGAACTCTCCCTAGACACTCCTCCGCAGCCAAAGATTTAAATATTCAAATAAATATTTAATGGCTCAATGGTTTTCTTCTTCACTGGTGTGGATTTTCCTTTACACGCCAGAGAGACCTAACAGCAGAGCCAAGTGGCTTGAATCATGATAACCATGTTGCCAGTAAATGGCAAGCTGTATATTTTGATTGGCAAAGACAGTAAGGAACATACCAGCTGTGAATTCTTCTCCACAAGTAAGGGGGTTTGCAGGATGATTAAAGATAAATCCAGACAATCTTGGGCTGGGGATGATAAGGAAGTTGGGGAAAATACTGAGAAGACTTGAGAAAAGTTCAGAATGAACTCTCCCGTGTTGTTCAAAACTACACATAGCTAGCATCTATAGTTAAGCTAGAGGCTGGGCTACACACGTTTGAGGAAGAGGGAGCAGAAGAACCTGAATGAGAATGAAAACACAGGAAAACCTACATCTGTTCTCCTGACATAGCCAATATTAGATTTTCTGAAGAAGAGTGTGTATGTGAATTAGCACTCTTAGTAAGCCATGGAAAATCTTAGTTAAGAGAGGGAAGTTAGGGATGGAAAGATCTTGTTAATCTGTCTAATTCAGAGTTATCACTGCAGGAGGGCTCCTTCATGATATTTTCTAGTGACTCATCTAGCCTCAAATTCATATCGATGAGGTTATTACTTTCTCTTGCTTTTTAGGAGTCGTGTTCATGGAAAGTGGGAATCCAGACTTTACTGCTAAGAAGTTGAAATTTATTGCAGCAGAATGCGTGGCTCATCTCCAGCAGAATGCCTCCTTTCTCATTCCAAAATTAGGGCTATTTTCACCTGCTCCTCAAATGTCATCACTCTAGATGTCCTGTGCCTCATACTTATTTTAGCCCATAGAGCATACCTAAATTATGTTTTTCCTGATTAACTGTTATGGAACAAGATTCTTCCAGTACCCAACTAGCTGCAGGATACCTATGGAGCAGAGCCAGTAGGTGACTTGATGGACACAGACTTTATTGAAATTATGATTAATGCTGTGGCTGGAGCAGCAGCATGTATAGACTGCACATAGATTTTTAGGTGTGTAGTGCTAAATGACTGGCATTGCACTGTGTACTTTTGTAGCCCCAGACAAAAAGCAATTAGATGAATAGAAAAGTCCATTAAATTATTCCTCTCCTGATGCCGTGAGGTGCTAGCCACTGAGAAAAGGCTGGCAGGATGCAGCGAGGGCTGCAGAGGTGAACTGCCCCTGTGCACCAGTCATGGCCAGCGGCTGGGTGGGCGATGGCATCTCTGTATTGAGGCACATCCTGAGGGAATGGAGGATCCCAGAGAAGGACACAATGCATATTCCTTTTGGTGGCAAGAGGGTGTACTGTCTTGCACCTAAACCATGAGAAAGACTTTGTCAAAACACAAAAAACCCCACATATATTTCAAGTCAGGCTACAGAGTTTCTTGCAGGTATTTACATTTCAGGCTTTTGGGTGAAGTAGGGCAAACTTTACAGACTAAATGATGCTGGTGCCACAAGTTCTGAAGAATCTCAAACATCAAATTGTCTGTTACCTGTGGCAATAACACATAGTTCAAACTTTCAGCAATACCAATGAAATGAAAGCTGACAAAGGTAACCAGTCATTGAAAGAATGGTCTTGGAAAATGTAGACCAGTGGGTCTCATTTTTCATTCTGGGAAATTAGTAAGAAACTAATGAAGGGAAGAATAAACAGATACTGGATAATACATTAGAGGAAGAAACAGGAAGTATGCATGTTATCAAAGGCAGTTATACTTCACAGAGCTGTTAAGAGGCCTTTGTAAGTAATATATGTAGATCCATGTAGTGTACATGGACTTTGTACAAGCTTTC
>NW_010226210.1:67518-92387 GCF_000690775.1 Eurypyga helias
AACCTAAAACCATTTAAAACCTGCTCCAACTAGGAAAAAAGACCCTGTGGGGTAAATAACTGCTAAAAGAGAAAGAATGAAAATTTTTAGCAGTGGAATGAGGTTACTAATGTAGCCCTGTGAGAGATGCAGTACTGTAGGCTGTACTATTAAATATACCCATACATGATTTATGAGGGAAATAGAGAGGCAATAAAGTCTGAAGGTGATTTGGAATACTCGACTGGAAAGATGGCAGGAAGAAGCTGGAGTATGATATCACAGTATTGAGTGACAGGGCAATAAAATGATACATGAAATGTAATGTTAAGTACTGCAAGGGGAGAAAATTGGCAAATCTAGTCAATGGCTCAAAGTCTGCTACCAGCAATCACTTCAGACATGGCTTGTTATACTTTTTCCCAAAGTACCTGCAGATAGCTTGTATAGTCCAGATACTAAACTGGAAGAATTTTCATTATGAATCCATGTGGCATTTTGTTGTAGTTAGAAATTCGGTTGAAAAAATGAGAAGAGATTATGAGCCCACTTGAAATGTTTTTTGCTTTCTTATCCTCTCTGTGATAATAAATTATAACTTAACATTTTCAAACCTTCAGTACTATAATATTGACAGAAGACAAACTTACAGGATAATACATATAAATTGTATTATTCTCACCATGCAATCAGAAAAGCAGAGGAAACTCAGATGACATTGCAAAGGTGATAGGATTCAGGTATATAAGCATATGTCAATACCTGGATGCTTCTGTTTTAGGGAAGACATTAAAAATCATGTTTTAAATCCCTTGATAGTTCAGTTCTGATCCTGAGTCACAGATAAAATATTATGTTTTGGTCAAGAAATTAATTTTAATACTAGCCTGGCTAAATCTAGCATGGATGATTATATTCTGTTTATGTAAATGTCATAGAAATTTTTAACTTATGTGTTTTTATTCCCAGTACTCCCAAGTGTTCCTGTACAGACGCTGTATTGCACTTGCATTTGTTATGTTCCCTGGTGCTTTAAGAGGTTCCTTTATGTTCCTTTTTCAGAAAGATCAAGGTTTTCTGGAACAAAATTGAAAAGCAGCATCATTAGTGCCTTGTTCAGGGCTTACTCAGTCTGAGGCTCTCACCCAAAACTGTTGGGCAGTGGCCACTGTGCACTGGCACTGATGGTGGAGCAGGGGTGCGGCAGGGACTGGCCACTTGAGGATCATGTCCTGACTCAGGGCTGTCCTCTAGAAATGTACTAGCTGTCCCTTTCCTTCTGCTGTAGTCCATGCACAGTGTAGGATGGCAAAATGACATTGAGGAGTGATACCCACCCTCAGAGGCAGAATATTCAAAAAAAAACGTGCTGCATTTGAAGAGCCGTTGTGGAAAAGATACCATTTACTGTGCTGTGCCCTCTTGGCCAGGCAATACCATGAAGTGAGGGTCATCTTTGTTCCTGTTTCTTGATTTTTATTTCTCCTGCTTGCTCTTCCCCTAAACTCTGATATCAGTTCTATATGGGAATGTGCTGCACATGTTTGAAAAGCATTATCTTGTGTTAACCATAAGCTCAAGGGTTGCAAGCATTTTCTGATCCTTGTGTGGCAGTGAGTGGAACCTGGTCTATTGTTGAAAGAGAACCTCTGGAAACAGAGGAAGAATAAATCTGAAAATTGTTTCTGTCTGGCGAAGTAGAAAAAAACCCATCTATGGAAAGAATTCCACTTCATAAACTCTATATTGTACTTGTAGTTTACTGAGCCCAGAACAAAGATTTGGTATCTATTTCCTTTCTATTACAGCTCGTGAACTCACAACTGGAATTTGCTTTTTATAAAAGAACAAAATAAGAAGAAGAAAAATAAAAAAGGTGCAGTGAGCCAGCCCATAAAAAAGTATTGAACTCTTCAAAATTACATTATAATTGGAATTTTTAAATCTATGTAGAATCATTAATGTGCTGAAGCATCTGTAATAAGATATTTTCAATATAAACATTAAACAAAAATAAACACCAGTAGTATAGGGTAGGAAATTACAAATTGAAGGACTCACTTTAAAAGGGATTATGGCTAGTGTAGAAGAGGCCTTTCACTTAACACTGGTCTGCTACCTTGGCAACTACGTACCAAGAGACAGTTGAAGAGCTGCATTATTTAAGGCTATAAAAGACTATGAACAAATTCAAGTTACAGAATAAATAAACTGGGAAAATGAACTTTGTAGAAGTCCTCTTACACCACTTAGGCTTGCTCCTGTCCCAGCAATGGCGATACAGAAAAGAAAACCAGAACAAACTCCTTAAAAAGGGCAAAGACTGAGTGCCAGGGACACAGAAATCTGTGGCTCTCGGTTGACCTTCATTTCTTCCAGTGTGGGATCTTTGGCTACTCACCACACTTTTTTCTGAGGGAAGAAGGAACAGCTCTGGTTTCCAGTGAGAAAATAGCACATGGATCCTACCAGGTCTATATAGGAAAACACCAACAGGACAGTAGCTTTCCCTGGCTGGTGTCCAGAAATGTTCCCCCCCCCAACCTACGCTCCCGAGTCACCTGGAGAAGTAAAGGATGAATAGAGTAAGGCAACCAACACCAAGGCAGGCCTAGCAGAGGGGTAGAAAAGGAGATGTTGGCACTCCTACACCTGTGTCGGTTGCCCCTTGCAGGTGCATATTGGGTTACTGGAGCCAGTGGGGCTAATTCTGACCTTACCTGATGTCACAGGGCACTGCTATTACACAGTGATTGTGGTGTGTTGCAATATCTGAGTGACACCCTGAGTTAACTGTCTGAGCTTTGAGAAAGTTTAGTAAAAGTACTTACAAACACTAAGACCTCATTTAGTGCCAAATTTTCTATCTGCGTTAGTTATGGTTAAAAGCAAAGGATTCAGATTGTCACAGAGTAAACATGTTGCTTTGTAAGCATTTATATCTTAATCCTTTAGAATTTGTCACAGGGCTGGGAAAAAAGCAGCATGTGAGATAAATGGGGTGACAAAAAGATATATGGCAAGCATCTGTCATTATTAACTGAAAACATCCAGCATAGTTTGTAATTCCACCAGTGTGACTATGCTGATTCATGCCAACTGAAGCTGTGGTTGTTTGTTTGCTTGTCTTAATTGCATTTAGAAAGTAAAGTATTCATTTCTAATCCTCATGTTTGCAGAGAAGTGCTTGAAAACATAAGTGCATCTAATTGTTCGAAGCAGCAGAACACAATTATAAGAGAACCTAATGGTATTATTATTTAATCTTGTGGTATTTGAAGAAAATTATTCCTATTTTTCTCAGACTATTTTGAGATTTTGATAGGAGTAGACTTTTTGGTATAATGGTAGTTTCCCCATGTATTTTGTGTATCTTTCAAACAGTGCCAAAAGACAGTAAACAGTACTTAAGGTAAAAAAGCTTTAGTATAAAAATTAGGCAAGTTTGATGGTAGTAGATGTAGTGAATGTAGTAACTAAATTACCTCCTGCTTGTCTGGAGAAATTGATTAATTGCATCCTGCACAAAGATTCCTAGAAATTTTTTATGTTAAGATTTGCAAATGTATTTTCTCAGAATCTCACACCAAAATAGTTGAAATCTCCTTTAGTGGAATGACCAGAAAGAAAAAATTAAAATCTATGACCACACCAAAATTAATTACAAACTCTTTATTCTTTTCAGGAGGATTTTTTTCTAATCAGTTTAACATGGCAGAATGTGCTGGTTGTGTCATACTAGAAGTTGTATTCTTTGTTCACAAACCACATACAGAACAAGAAGCAACAAGTACAATCTACCAAACCTTTTCTTACTTTCATGGCTTGCCTTTAGTGGTAATCTGCCAATGCTCACTGAGTTAATGGTTTTGTTGCTGAGCCAGCCCATAGCAAATATCTGTTTGCTATGGATGTTTTTCCTGGGCTCTGGAAAGAGAAGAGGCAATTATTTTCTCATACTTTTTAAAGGTTGCAGACCTGGGACAAAGTCAACTCAATGGCTTGGAGGAATGAAGAGCTCAGATGGGAAGTGGGGAGCACCACAGCTTTGTGCTGCACCTCAGCGTGACTGTGCCACGTGTTTGCTGCTGCAGCTATTTGTCATTCAGACTTTCCACATGGATTTTTTTTTTCTTCTTTTCTTGAGAACATCTCTTGCTGAGCCCAACTGTTATCCAGGAGTCGGCAGCTTCCAGGAGGTTGCACCCCTCAAGACCAAAGAGAAGTGCCTCAAAGAATGGCCTACAAGCCAGATGGCATTTTGGGGATGACAAGCTTGAGTGGCTTACAGGCCATGCTGTCACAGGAGCTGGGTGCCTCCTTCCATCCCGGGAAGCCAGTGTCATGGGGAAGTTGGATGCAGGCAGAGGTTTTGCAGGTGTGTTGGGAGTTAAGTTTTGCGTGTACAACATGTAACTTGCTCATTCTGTAGATTCTAGGCAAGACAAAGTTCATGCATGCAGAGAGCCATATGAAACCCTATAAAATAGATAAGATCATTCAGGAGGCTGCCCAAGGGGGTGGTAGAAGGTAGATCCAGCTCCTAGACTGCCCAGTGCAGTCTTACTTGCCCACTCAAAGGGCAGTAAAACTATTTTTAATTTAGCCATACTCCTTAGCCTGCAATATCCTCAGCTGTTGGACCTCTGCACTGGATGAGTTCAGAAAAAACGCCAGTGCCTTGAGTTATTACATCCTCTGCTGGGAATTCTCATTTCAGTGGATATTCCCTGCATTAAGCAGGGAAATTCCTAGAAGTTCTTGCAGAATGGGAAAAATCTGTTGTCCTCGGCACTGCTTACAGTCAGGTGGCACTGTTCAGGCTGAGAGGGGCTCCTCTGAACATTCGGAAGCACAGGATTGAAACCAATGTGATTTCTGACAAGAAATAAGACTTCATTGTGACTACTATTTCCCATAGTGGTTTTCTTCTTGAAAACACAAATAAGAGGAAAATATCTGTCAGTATCTGCAGATTTTCTGTGTATACAGTTTTTGTTTTAAAAACAAAAAGAGATGCCAAAGAATTAAAAATAAATAATTTGTTAACATATTCCAGTAAAACTATTTGAGTCTTTTCCAACATTTCTCTTATGTCTTGAATATCTTTGTTGCCTTACAGCTTATGCATCTATTTGTCTGTCTTTACCTGAATTTTAAACCAATTACGCCAGACAGAAGTTTAATATTGGGCATGTGACAGACTGCAGAGGAACACCTTTGGTCATGAGTGTGCGTCTCTTTAGTGTCACTGGTAAGCCTCAGTGACATTTGTCTTTCCCTGCTTCTGCTCCTCTCTGCTTTTTCCTGAATTGCTCCATACAGAATTTGGACCGGGTTTATTGAGCCAAGCACTTTTCACTGCGAGAGAACAGCTCAAAGATTGCGAAACTTCCACTTTGGCATTTCTGTTGCTGTCGCTGCTACAAGAGCACAAGGAGCAGAGGCACAGCTGCGGTTACAACCAGCAACATGGATTCTAGCGGCAGAGATTTCCACGCGGCTTATCACGACTTGCTCTGTGGCTGCTTATCGCTAATTACTCCTTTACTTTTCTAGATGGGATTTTCTCAAGTTGTTCAGTACCCTGGGCCTGGTTTAGCTTATTTTTAATCATCTGCCCATCCCTGAGTGCTCCCTACTCGACTGAGGCCCTGGGGCTGTGGGGTGGGATGGTATCACCGCAGCTCTGCCACCTTCCCACGTGCAGCTTTGTGCCCACGGCTGCACCTGCTGCCGGGCTGCCAGCTAAGAATAGTGCCCCATGAGCTGGAGTTATCTCCAAACTGCTGCTGAAGGAAAGCAGATAGCAAGCAGCTCAGCACGGCTGAGGGTCACGGGGGAAGCCTGGGGCTGAGATAAAGACCATGAAGTTCTTACGGTGCCGGCAGAGTGCTTTGGAAGCACTATCTCTTTTCTGCCTCCGAGTTTTGGTGTGCTCCAAGTGCTGGAGTGCTCACCAGGAGATCCACAGGGAGTTTGAGGACAAGATGACAGTTGGGTAATGAACTCACAGAAACTGAGCTTTGCCTAACACTGCTGTCAGGAGGAAGGTCTTGTTTCAGCGGCATAGTGACTGCAAGATTAAAAGGGACAGGAATGAGAAGGAAAGGCGAGATGGTGTCTCGCTCTGTCACGTAGTTTCCTGGCGGGGGAAATGCTTCTCATCCTGTGGTGCTCTAGGAAGACTCCCACTGAGAGTAGAGAACTGGGCTCACAGGACTGGGGATTTATTAGTGCTCCATTGTCCTCGCAAAGCTTTGAAGCCTGTCTCATATCAGGCTCTGTTTGGTCTCAGTGCAGAGTGCAGGAGCTCTCCCAGATCCCCACTAAGGACACACATGGTGTCAATATGTTGGGCCACAGGCTGAATTCTCAACAATCTTCTCCTCCCTCGCTCCATGCTTTCCAGTGGAAGGGCAGATCAGGTGGGTGCCCTGGCAGGTCCCTTCCTCAGTGGTAGGCCATGTACCAAGCCCCTCGCTGAGCAGAAAAACCAAATTGTCCCACCAGGACCACACTGAAGCCTGGACCCCTCGTTGATAGTCTGATGCTCTTCCAGCAGCGCCACCCAGAGGGCTGTTTGCCTGGTGCCTGGTGTCACGGGGGTCACCTACCACCCATCTTGGGGACACTCTCAGGGGTCAGACACGGGATGGCTTTTGTTCCAGAGTTCCATGTCTGCAGGAGACAAATTACATAATTTAGGGATGCCCTTTGCCTTGAGTTTTAGCTTTGACTCGTTCCTGAGTCTTAACTATAAATTTGATTTCAGATTAAGCTGTGGGACAGTTTCTTGCAATTGATAGATTTATCAGGGCAAGTGGAGACAGTCAATTTACATTTCAGTAAGTGTGGTTGCAAATATTTTTTTGTTCTCCCAAATGGAGAAGTGCAAGATGTGCTGTTTATTCACTCTCATGCAGTGACTGACCAGCTGCAATTCCTTTTTCCTTACATAGGACTTTTTGAAAATTGTTTTCATCTGAAATTCTACTGCCATAAGCGTGTAAGCAACATTCCTTTTAGTGACAAAAGTGTAGTAAATCCAGTATGATAGAGAATTAATCTTCCTCCCCCCTCCCATGTTATAAAGTATGCTACTAAAAAAATTACAGATGTTTTTAAACACTACATATGTGTTATCCAATGGTCTTGTAAGTTGATGTGGCTGACCTTTAAAAATGATAATTTCACTTACACATAGAAATAATTCAGCTACAAATGCTACAAATAGAATTGCCTCATTCATTCACTCTGAAATTATTTATTTGTATGACCAAAAACATTGCAAAGACAAGCAATCGTTTATCATTTTTATGTAGCTAGTTACATCCTGCTTATTAGGCACAACAAGAAGACATCAATAGCACGTCACACTCAATAAATCAGTGCATTCAGGTCTTGGGTATGCAGTTCTGTTACAGCAATTTACTGTGCATCAGCTGAGTGAGGACTGGCAGCAGCTATCTCGATTCTTAACTTGTGGCAAGTGTAAGGCAAAACACATTAGGGAGAAAACGAGGTGAATGAAGAACCTTTACCTTGTCAGTCTCAATGACTCAGGAGGACTGGGGAAACTTTTTAAATGGCAATAACTTGATTGTATGTCTGAGTCCCAAGACTTATGGAAAGGGAAAGCTGAGTGCTTGAGAAAAGATGCCAAACTGTGCATGTGAGACGCCAGACAAGGAGATAACACACAGCCAGGCAACAGCCCCGTGGCTTTAAGATTCTGCCACCTCTACAGTGAGAATACCATCACATAACTACCGGAATTTAAAAGCTATTGCTGTGCAGCTAAACAGATCCTGATAAAATGGAGAAGTGAATAACCTGTAGGGGTTATTTGTGCACTTTATTACAATATGTGAGCAAGGCCTGAAGAACCACTGCACTAATGCTCCACTGAAAGGACATCCATGCTAAACAACCAAAAAATACACAGGGAGGCTATGCACAATACTAAGCTCAGTCCTTCATCTGAGGAGGGAAAGAAGGAGAGCTCTGTTCAGCCTGAGTGAAGCTGATGCCCTCCCCATCCTCCTTCAATAATGTGGTTTAATAAACAAATTACAAGTGTGTGGCAAAAGAGTTAAAGCAAACTGGTGCTGTTTTAGATGATATAAGGAAAACAATTTCTGCAAGAGCTGCCTATCTTAGATGTGGGTGTTGGTTCAGTGGAACCTATCCATCCCAAACTGGACAAATGAAGTTGTGCTAGACAAACAACCTTTGTTTTCTGAACTTAGGCTCTCAGTCATTGGTGATTATTTAGAATGGGTGAATGAGCCAAAACACTTCATAAAGCAGTATTTTTTTTTGTTCCTCAGCTATTGCATCTGCTGCTTTTCCACAACCACCTTAATATTAAAATGCTTCTCTTGGCATCGTGCCAGCCATGGGAGAAACAAGCTGGTTGAAAGTAGCCACATGCCAATCACAATCATAGGGCTGCTCCACACACACTGAAATGTCTGGTTTACGGGAATAAGCCACCACAACTCCTATCATCAGGCAGCCAAAACCTTGTAATTTGTATGCACCAAGACAATTCAAGGTTTGTGCACACAGAAACCCTGTCAGGCAGAGATTGACATCTAGGAAGGAAGAACTCCCTGCCAAAGGGGGAATTTTTTCCTGTGGTATGAAAAATAACAAAAAGCAAGCCATTTAATTAAATGCCTAAATGTGGAACTTGGTTGATCCACTTACTTGTGAACATGATGGAAAACTATCTGTTAGTTTCTGTATCCTGGACTTGGGGACAATTGCAGCCTATGTTTTCCTTCTGCGCTGGGTTGTGTATAGAGCAGTTCAGAAAAAAAGAAGAAACATGGACTGTTTTTCAGACCTGGCTGGGATGTGTGTCTGTGCATCAGGATATTTCTCCTTCCACATGTGGTACTGCTATGTGCTGTTACTTACACCCATCCCATCCCACCGCCTGCCGAGTACCTACTGCAATGGCTGCTTAAACAGGGAGCATGGCAGCAGCCTCTGCGCACCCAAGAGTTTGGGAAGCTAATGCTTGCTTCCCTGGCAAATGCTGACATTTTGAGTCAAACTTCTTCATGTTCACATTATCCCTGAAGCTTCTTTCTCATGTTCTTTTTTCCGCCTCACTGTAAGAAAACACTGGAATGTCTTTTGCAGTATCTTCGGTAATGGATGGAGTTCTTGTAACTGGGAAATAAAGGGCCTGTCAATCTTAGCTAGCAGAGTCAAAGGAGGTGCAGGTCACCACACTCAAGGTAGCAGCTCATTACTGCATGAACTCAGCACAAAGGTTAAGGAGGAAGAAAACCCCAAATACCTGAAGCTCTGGCACAGATTCCACCTGGTCCATAAAGGTGCCAGTCAGAAGCCCTGGTTTCTAGTTTAAATGGCCCATATAAGCCTATTGGAGATGTCAACACTCCTGCAATGATGTTCATTTGAGTAAAATAATAATAAAAAAGGAAAATGGAACCAGAAATTTTCTTAGGAGGGCAACTAATTTTTTCTCCCTGCTTTAAGGTAAACTTATCTATATAATAATCAACCCCGAAATAGATATGTCTAACAAAGAAGTTTGCAACCCTCCTCTAAAAGGGACCAGGGCCTGTCAAAAGCTGGGAGACGTTGCTGTTGTGGCCATCTCTGCTTTAAATCTACAGCAGAGGCTTTGGTAAGTGAAGGGAAGGGGGCTCTTGCCTCAGTGGGGGAGGCTGAAAACTAGGGTGATTAACGGTATTGTGGCGGTGTGATGTGTGCGGGGTACTTGTTTGGAAGGGTGAAGCTATTTGGTGGATCAGGCAGCTGTTATGGGCAAAGGGTTTACAGCTGAGAAATTAGGGGAGAGGAGAAGATAAGCCATAGAGATAGGGTAGTGATATGAATTTATTGCGGGAGCATCTACCTCCTCATGCAGTGTACTGTGTTAGTAAAAATAGTTCCATGACACGAAAGAGGATCACAGAGCAGGAGGTTGTCTCTGTGTGTCATCTGATACTGCTGGAGGTGTTGATGACGGCACCCACATGAGTGGGTTTAGGAAGCCCAGGTTCAGCCTGTTCTTAGACACCTCCAGTGACAGAGGGTCTCCTCTGTCCCGAAACTCTTCCGGTGCTTCATTAGGACACATCCTTCACCTTTGCCTTGTCCAGGAGGCAATATAGTCTATCCTTATACTAGTCTCCAACTGATGTCCAGTCTGATTGCAGTGAGAGGATCTCTTTGCTTTTGAATGTGAGAAACATCATATACAGCATCTGGTAGGATAAAATATGGTCAGTGGATTGCTTATTTGCTGAACCAGAGCATGCATAATTTTGGGTGAAAACAACAGGCAAAGTGAAAAAGACCCATCTTTGGGAGTCATTAAGAAATCAGTGGAAATGAAAGAATGGGATATGTTAAAGTCAGCTTGCTGTTACCCAGCAACAGTATCTGACAGCTACACTTTCAGGGACAGGCTGCTTCTGCCTATGCTGATCTTTTTCGGGATGAACTTTTCTGCAATGAAAAGTGCATTCAGCTTTGCCCTTGATTCTGCCCAGCCACCTCAGAGGTTCCATGACAGACTCACTTCATCGTGCCTCTATCTGAAGCTGGTAGAAAGATTTGGAGGTGTGTGGTGTGGACCTTGAACGAGCTCACCATTTTTTTTTTTTGGAAAGCCAGTTCAGTACTGCCACAGTGAAATCCTTAGCATCACCTATAAGGAACTGGCAGGCTTGACCCCAGCTTCTCCTCGATCTAATGTAGCTAAAACAAATATAAGTTGCTCATGTCTGGTCAGAACTGCCACCTAACCAGACGAGGGCAGTGGGGGCTGGTTCAGATGACCATTTTAAGGCTCAGTCTGCCTAAATACATCCTGCTAACCTGCAAGAGGCATTGGCTTCAAATCTTGCTCCACAGTTTTCACCATCTCTAAGCTACACCAAAGAAACAGTGAAGAAGCCATCCATGGGTTGAGGTCCAACTAGTCTGGAGCTGCATCCCCCTGAGCTGGCCTCCATCCAGACCTCAGCTTGGGCCCGCTGCATACCAAGTTGTTTCAAACACACACAAAACTCCTCTGAGAGATGTTTGAGTTGCACTCTGCATGTATTTCAGCCTCTGTCCTCCAGAGCCCCTGCAGAGCTTTGTAAGTGCTGCTTTCCCATGCCTACCCTCCTTTCTTGAGGACCCTCACCATGTTAATCTGTCAATTGCATCTCCATGGTGTGGGTAGTGCTGTCAGCATCTGCATAATGCTCAGCTCACCATGAACCTTGGGTAACTTTAGACTGAGAGGCATGCTGGCATGTCCACATCCTGGAAAGTGAGCGTTGGTTGTAGGGAGCACAGAGGAACGGTGGGGAACTCACACTGGCTCCTGCCTTGTGCAAAGCCGTGCTTGTGTCAGTTCACCGAAGGGTGCTGTGCCATGACTCTGAACTTGTGCATTACCAACACTACAAGTGTTTAGGAGCAGTGATGGTCTCATGACATCTGTCATACGAGTCTCGTGCCTGGCTCTGTACACCAAGTCCTGACTGATCCTGGGTCTCACTTCCCACTGCTCCTTCTTCCTATTGCCAGGACAGCCCTACTTATGGTTTCTCTCCAAAAAAGAGTAGGAAAGGCAGGTCCTTCCCTGTCCCAAACCTCCTCTCTCCCCTTAGCTTGGTGCTGGTGCTGGTGTGCGGTGAGAGGCACATGCCAGTGAGACTCCTGGGGCAAGCACAGATGGGAGAATTCAAATGGTTTTGGATTTTTTTCCGTTGAAGATCTTGTCAGAATTGCAGATGTGACATTTTAGTTTCAACACGGTGCCATTTTCCAGCAGAGAAGCTTTCTGGTCAGGCCTGCCTCCTGACAAGGTGGCCTTGGGAGTAGCTGTACAGCTGAGTGTGGGGTCGAGCAGTTCTGCAACTTCCTCGTGTCGATCTGGTAATATGCACCATGGGGAAAGAATTTGTGGAGCACAGCATGCAGCTTTGTCCCTATGCTGTTGAGGTAGTAGGTAGGTAGGTAGGTAGGTAGTGGTAGGTAGGTATGGGCCTGTGTGCCACTGTCAACAGAGGGCTGCTGGTGGTTTTTTCCCCTCCGTGGACAATTATGCATACAGTGAATTTCTGAGTCACAGGATGGCAGCCCAGCAGGTCAACTCATCTGCCCAGGACTGGAAGAAGCTAGTGTGCAAGCCTGAAGCGGTGAGATGGCTCTGTTTGCACAGCTGACAGCAGTGGAGCAGTTGCTAATTCCATTGCATCCCCTCAGAGCAAAGAAGGAGAAAATGTACCAACCGGCAAGAGAAAACACAAAGAGACTCTATTCCTCTTTCCACTAAATGTGCCCAAATGCAGGCAGACAGCTCTTCCCCTCACTTCCCCGAGCACAGTGTTTGCTTCCTCCGGTGATGTAACGGATCGCTAAATAACAGACAAACCTGATATGAACTCTCCTACTTATCTCTGTGCTGGTGCTTACACGTGGAAGAGTCTTGTGGCATTTTTCGCTGGATGGGAGCAGGTTTGCAGCCAGCAATGTGCCGCTGCCCTCTGCTGGGAAAGCACGAGCCGGCGTGCCGGGAGACCGGGAAGGAAAACCAGGCAGAATTCTGTAAATGCGTAATATTATTGCACTTAATGCATTTGGAGTGGGAGTGCTGGGAAATGAAGCACGACAGGGACAGCAGGAGCTTTCTTCTTTTGCCCCTGCTTCTGCATGCTTCCAGGATGGGAGAAAGCATGGGAGCATCGCGCTAGAGTGATCAGCATTCACACTCTCTCCTACACTTCGCATATGGAACACAGCAGGGATTTTTGAGGACTCTTTTCTATCCAAAGCTATGTGTTTTGAGAACTTCTAACAGAATCACCTCAGTACAAAGTGCCCAGTTTAGGCTATCTGTTACATGATAAAGATTCAGAGTGGCACTTGCTTTGTCAGGTATGTCATTCAGCACTCCTTGATTAAACCATGTCATTAGAACTGCTGTCAGGTGGCTGTGGTTATACAATCCATATGGACATCACCATAGCATGCACTCATCATGAGTACTAAGTCTGGTCTTAGAATCACAGACTGGTTTGGGTTGGAAGGCACCTTAAATCCCCTCTAGTTCCACCCCCCCTGCCAGGGGCGGGGCCCCCTTCCACTAGACCAGGTTGCTCAAAGCCTCATCCAGCCTGGCCTTGAACACTTCCAGGGATGGGGCATCCACAGCTTCTCTGGGCAACCTCTTCCAGCACTTCACAACTCTTTACATGAAGAACTTCTTCCTGATATCCAATCTAAACCTCCTCACTTTCAATTTAAACCCATTACCCCTTGTCCTGTCACTACAGGTCACTGTAAAAAGTGCCCCCCAGCTTCCTTGTAGCCCCTTCAGGTACTGGAAGGCTACTGTAAGGTCTCTGCGGAGCCTTCTTCAGGCTGAACAAGCCCAACTCTCTCAGCCTGTCCCCATAGCAGAGGTGCTCCAGCCCTCTGAGCATCTTCATGGCCCTCCTCTGGACTCGCTCCAACAAGTCCATGTTATGTCCATGTTCTTAATCTAAGCACAATAGTAGCCTTGGCTTTAAGCAAGCAGAAGTACCTAAGAAAGGGCTATCTTTTCAGAAAAGGTTTCCATGAGTTTTATTTAGCTACTTCTAGTGTGGTGCTTGAACCTTATCAGACTGATTTCTCATCATGATGGGCAAAAGGTTCTTCCTGAACTACAGAGATATTATTTCTAGGTTAGCCTCTGAGAATGGAAATGCTAGAGTTGCTGCTTTCAAGAGCAATTGCAGTTGGAGGGTCAAAAATATTAGTTTGAATTGGCAGGTGCACAAATACCCATGGTGGTCTATGCTACCTACTCCAACTGTCTGCCTCCATCATTGGTCAGGGTGACATATTCTGGCAAAGGGGAAAGAAATTACGTGGAGAGTGTAAGGAGATGCAAAGCAGGCCTGCACAGCAACTCTTTCCTTTCCTCTTCTTTCCCTTCCTCTTGTTTGTTTTTCCCTTTCCCTTTCCCTTTCCCTTTCCCTTTCCCTTTCCCTTTCCCTTTCCCTTTTTCCCTTTCCTTAGCAGTGAAGCAAATGATTGTCTCGAGGGTGGGGGTGCCAAATGGGGCCAGGAGCTCTGAAGATTGAATGGACCAAGTAGCCAAAGACCAGCTAAGAGAAGGGTGAAGGGGAAAGTCTCCTTAGCATAGCAGCACCTGTAGCAGTGGGCATGAAATAGCTGCTCCAGAGACTGGTTTGCATGATTGATTTCCCTGACAATAACTTCTAATCCCTTTGCCTAAGTTGCTGACCCATATATGGTTTTATGTCCTTATATATAGCAAGTGAATAACAACTTTTTATAATGGCTCCATGAATGACACACTGTTGCCCTGCAACTCAGTAGCTGTCCCCGTGGTTACATAGATGTGTCTGATTATAGATCAGCCTTTCAAAAGCAATAAAACAAAGTGGCATTTTATGTAACTCAATGGGTTACAGTAGGAAGCTGTTAACAGTAGAGGATTAAAATAAAATTGTTCTTGATATTTAAAAAGTGATGAAACGAGGAGAAAAATAAATCCACCCCCAAATGCTGCAAATCATTCCTTACAAGTTTGGCATCTGCCAAGATCCTACTTGGAAAAAAAGCCTGGGCTCCTTCCCTCAGAGGGTCCACCCACACTGTTCAAGGCATAAAGCTCAAGGGTAGCGTTTACTGTCCACAGACACAGAAGGACACACCGTCCACAGACACACCCAACATCCTCATTATAAATACCACATGGTGGTTTTTTGATTGCTTTCTAAAAATATTACTGATAAACCCTCATATTCTCTGAATTTTCTGTGATGAGATTTAAATATAGGGCAGCAGATCCAACACATTTCAGCAGGCTTCAGTATTCCTTACAGGTAAACATTTAAAGGAAGGCCATTAGTGCGTTACATTTCACGCTTGTAAATTAGTGTGCAAATTGAATCAAGTGACTTCCTGACTAAAATATTTCAACAATGATCAGTTGAAGTATGATTATGAGTTAAATCAAGTTATTGATAATGAGGGACTAAATTCAGCCGGAAAGAAACATATGGATTAAAATAATTCCTGAGTTTTAGATTATTCATTTGTATTACTTCTAAAATATCATCCCAGCATATTGCCTGTTGCCTTGATTTTCACTTTATTGCTATAACATGACTGCTACCATAAATAAATGAATTTGCATAACTTTCAGATCATCTGCTGGACATGGCATTGAGTTAATCACAAAAGTGAAAAGCATGTTCTGTAAAACGCGTTCCTCTGATGAGATGGAGTTAGTCTTGCACATTTATTTCCAACATTTTGCCTAGGTATGTACCTGGTTTACATACTTAGTAAACACAAGATTATTGTCCAGAATTCCACTGAGTAATTTTTGCCATTTAATGCTAAGAAAGAGGAAAAAAAAAATCAAGCATTCACTATTAAAACCTTTAATTATTTGGAACACTAACATCAAGAATATTTACTTGAAAATGTTTCTCTCCACTTTCGTTCATCTCAAACCTTTTACACTATGTTCCACTGACTAGTATTACAAATTACACTGACACATTTCCTCATACTTGTAGAAGAACTACAGTGAATTGTTTCACAAGGTGTTTGAAAAAAACCCCATATATAAGAAATTTCCCTTCCCTCTTCTTCTATGATGAAGCAGAAGCTTAGTTTTAACATAACAAGAACAGTCATTATAGAGCTAAATATATTTGACATATTTAACCTCACAAATAAATAAATATATACAAGGGAGGTTACAGCATGTCAGCTACAAAGTAGAAGCTTTACATTGCAGAACTGAGAGCATTCAAGAGCATCTAACTGACACAGATGGTTTAAGATTACTACATGGTAGTAAAAAAGAGAAAAAAATCTTAATTCAGCAAAAACATATGTAGCTGTACATTAAAATGATAGGTTGCAGCTCAGCTTCAGTCAGGATACTGTGCTTGCTTTTTATTTATATTTTAATAATCTCATGTTTTATTGATTCCTCATTTTTTCAGGAATGTTTGCTTTTCCTTCTCTTCACTTCTGAACACCTTAAGCAGGTAGAAATCTCACAGTAAGCTGCTATGTGAACACTATTATCTACAGTAGTTAAGCAAATGGGATGATAAAATATAAGTTCAGTAAATGCTCATATGCAATCTCTCCCTAAGTTATTTCCCTTATTAAAGACAATCTGATAACATTCATTCCTGTTAAGAATTACATTTGAAGTGAATCAGGTTGACCTTCATTCATACCACCACTTTAAGTATTTGCAGTTAAGAGACTGAGGTTTGGTTAAGATCCATGTAGTGACAGCAGTGTTTCTAGATGGAATACCGTCCGGACATCCTCTTCCCGACAGGTGTTTGCAGCCAAGGAAGATACACCATTTGTGCGGTCACAGCATTAAATGATCTCTGCACGCAAAAGTGTGTGCAAAGAGCAGAGAAAGGCACAAATCCACATCGCTAATCACTGAACATCCACCTGCTTGGCTACTGTAAAATTTCAGCACAACTTTCTGGTCACCTTCTGAATACAGTTAATTTAAATCTTTGGCTAAAAGTATTTTGGTTAAAAACAGAAAAGAAATTTCCATTAGGAGACATTCTCCACTGAAAACAGTATTGGAAAATACCCTTGATGTATCAGCCCATGTTTGCAGCAATACGTGCGGTTACACTCTTTACAAAACCTGTCATGGGGCGAGACTGCTTTGTGACCTAAGATGCACTTTTGGAAGTCATGGCCACATGCTAATGTGTCACACATTTATAGACATTAAAAGAAGTATTTTATCCTCATCTGTTCTCTGCACACACAACTCAGTGTTGTTATGCACACAGAATAGAAATGCAGAATTCCCTAATGTTGGCTGAACACTCTTTAAACTGTGCCTCCAACAACCTCAATCAAGTCAATCAACCAGGGAGGCAGAAGAGGGATGCTGATAACGTTATGTGCCCGGAAAACTGTTATTTACTTATTACTGGTAAATGTATTCCAGGTTATTCTAATGTTGCAATGCCATCTGATGGAGATGTCTATACATACAGAATATCTGAAGTACAGAGACTGACGAATGAAACCATGGGCTTACAAAGTATTCATCTTGTTTTTAAATACTTAATTTTAAGTTTTAGCACCATTCATTGCTTTTAGATTATGTGGTACACATTGTAGTTTCCTCTGTCACATTTACTGTGTGCACTATTATAAAAATATGTGTGGAAACGGATCTATGTATATATTTATAGATCTACATATAGTTGAACGTCTTCTATTTTGTTTAGTGAAAAAGAACATTAAACATAAAATCGTGATGGGAGATGCCGCATTTTATATATACCAATCAATAAATGTTGAAACATGACTTTGTGTAAACTTTAAATTTACCTGTGTACTTGTTCTGCACAGATTCAAATGATACGTAAGACACTCTGTTTCCATGCATACCAATGGCCTTAAAATTCGAAAGAGTTATGAGCAACCTGCACGCCCTTCTCAGCCAGCACATCTACGCAAGTGTGTTTCTATGTACATGGATACAAAATAGCCTGAATTTACAGCACATACCATTTTGGTAAGCAAGGTTTGCATGATTAGGTCTATTTAGTAAAAATTTATTTAAAATAACCCTTTAACACTGGTGTTAGGGTTTTATTTGCTCATGAATGAAGAACAGACAACACTAGACAGTCAAGAAGCAAGAATCTAACAAGTGTTGTACAAAAGAAAAAGGCCATCAGTAAACTCTTCAATAAGAGCTTGCCTGTACTGTGTGACGTCTCTTATTTTCTCCAGGAGTCAAGACTTGTTTCTGTCTGGACTCTATAATTTAGTGTTAGGCTTGTGGCTCTTCAGTCTTAAAAAATATTTACACAGGATTACGATTAGCTGTCCCGGCATCATGTTGGCTGGCACACATTTAAAAACAGCTCAATACCATGGTGGAAAATTGTCTTTTCCACAACAGTAAAAAGGTAGAGAAATTGGTCCTCAAGTGGAAGCTGTTAACAGAAGCACATTATAAACTGGGAAAAAATAACTAAAGAGGTCACATTCTACGACATCCAGTATTCTTAATTCCAGGCAGACCTTTTGTATTCCTTTGGTTCAAAAAATTCAGAAGCCCAGTTAGAACTTTGTGCTGTGACTAAATGTGTCAGACATGATGATATTTTTATAGAAGTTGTCGGAGTGAGGATTGCAGTATCCCTTGACCTTGTCAATAACCTGGTGGACAGGGATGATTGATGTCTGTTCTCCATCCTCTTGGGCAAATTTTGAAGATGCCTTGTCAAGAAAAACATTCTCTAGGAAGAGGAAAAAGCAACAACAAGAAGTTAGGCCTTCTTGAGCAAACCCATAGTTTAAGAGGTGTGTCACTCCCACATAGATGTGCCTTCAATTGCCACTACTGCCGAATGAAATTACTGTCCTAAAAGCCAGCAAACAATATTTTGGCTTGGCATTGCTACTTCTAAATTCTTTTCAGACATCTGGTTTTGTGGTCAGACCTCTCAGGTTTCTCTTGAAATTATCCCCCTATTATTTTGCCTAAAGTGTAACTGACTCCTATGACCCTTTAATATATTCATTTGCTGTTAATGCGTTGAATCTTAGAAACTGAAAACATTTCAACAGCACTGGAAAAAGGGGTGACCTCCATAACATTTGGTAAATAATGTCTCCATGTAATAAAGCAGCAGAAAGTGACAGTAAATGGATTAAATTATTTCAACAGTGGAGGTTTTAAGCTATGTGCAGAAATGTATCCTGTGCAGAATGTAGCAGAAGATGACTTGCATCTTAATCAGATAACCAGAGCCAAAACTGGCCTAAACCTTGTGCTTGCCTAGCATCACTTTGTCTTTTCAGTAAGGTGGAGGACACAGACTGAACAAACGTGGTGAGGAAAAGATGCAGAGAACTGGCATCCTTCAGAGTACATGTACTATAAACCAAGGGTGGAGCTGAAGAGAAAAAGAAGGAAGGCAAATCCCAGCCTGGCTGGGAAAGTCTGCTTCAGCGATTAAGAGCATTGCTGTTCGGAGAACGGTCAGTAGGTAGAGCTCACGTAGTGAGCAATGAGAAGGAGAGAGCCTGTATCTCATTTTCTCAAGTACGCTGTCCTAATGAGCTTTCTTATCCCTTCCACGGTAGTGGCTAAAGCTGGAATTAATTCTCATAAACCAGGCAAGGTTTGGACCATCGCAAGCTGACACTAAGATGGACTATTTTTCTAGAAGTGGCATGTTTGATGGCTGTTTACAAGACCTTGGTGAAATCACCTTCAACAACTCCTTGGTAAAGGATCGTTTCTCATTTTCTCATATTATTTAAACTATGATTTCATACAAAAGTTGTTTCTCACAGAAATAAATCATTAATTAAAAGTAAACAGAACAGTAACCCGCCCCTGCAGAAGTCATAATATCAAGCCATAAAAGAGTATAAAGTGTTGCATGGAGGAGAAATGGATTGCAGAGCGAAAAATCAAAACAGTTGTACTCATGAAAAAAGAAACAGGCATGTTCAGGCATATCAGAATGATTTTTTCAAAGCACTCTTAGAATGTCCATGAATTGCAGCAAATAACTCCATGTCCAATAGCAAACTGCTGGATACTGTCTGCCTTTCAAATGTATGCATGTATTAGCCAATAGTAGTACGTTTTGAAGTTTTTCTGCATATTGCCTACCTTATTACAAAGATGAAAAGTTCATTCTTAGTATTCAGGGAAGGGTTTTGAAATATCTTGCAATTATATACATTTTTTTTCTAAAAGGGATAATTACATTGTCAAATATCAGCTATTTCCTCATGAAATTTGCATGCACAGGGATTAAGTAAGGCCTCTGAAACTAGTGGGGTCCTCTATTTTTTTTAGCTCAATAGGCTTCACACCTAAGTACAGGCTTAAAATCCTGTATCACTGAAATAAATGGGAGTTGTACCACCAAATTTTCTGCAGAAATAATCTTAACTCCTAATTCACGGAAGTGTTATATATGGGATTTAGTTACTATGTACAACAAGTTTGTTTCAGACTCATAGACAGCAGGGCCACGAGACACAAAAGTGATTTCTTCTGTCTACCCAGTAGGGTCCACCCAATATTCGTGGCCCAACCAGTGCCTTCTGATTCAACCAGCAGTTCACAGTATGGCTTTCAGGCATATATATATAATTTGTCATTCAGACTTGTTATGGATGTCACTGGATATGAAAAAAACAATGGCTAGAAGACTAATTCCATAATGACCACAGACCAAATAGAAATACAATACATTAAAATTCCTGTAATAACTTCTAAAAATATTTTAAAAAGAAATCTAGGACTCAATCAGACTGTTTTTGCTTTTAATGTATGCTTTGTGTATGGATGTTTCAACCTCGTCTCCTTTCCCCAGACTACTGTACACAAGCATTAATGTCAGGACATGGTCTGTTTTCTAAAATGGTATTTTCCAAATGCTTCATGCCCCATGCAGGCTGCAGAGAAGCAGAGTTTGTAGCACACTTATCCTTTGATTCAGCATCAATGGTGCAAGATGTAATAGTGAGAAACAAGCAGCGCTCCTGATTAGCAAAGTCCTTTGTGTCAATGCACATCATGCAAGTGGCATCCCTCCACCCTGTTCAAACCATGCATTCAACAAAAGCAATTCTCACTTTACCTGTAATTCTCCACCACTGATGAGGAAAGCGCCTTAGAAGACATTATCTATACCACAAACACATGAATGCTTGTGTCAATTCCAGGGAGCACATTATAACCATATTAACAATAGTTGCCAAGACATGCAGCTATTACTTGCCTGCAATTTAGCTAAGAAATTAAATTCAGAAGTTTAGCTGTACTAAAAATCAGTATCTTAATGTTATTGTCTATTCTTTTAACATGTAAGAAGATATGTTGGTATTTAAAAAGTTAATATTAGCAAAAATTCCTTTGGAATATCACAATACAATGTGTATTTTTAGAGGTCAAAGCAAAGTGTATTAAAATTTTAAAAATATAGAGAACACTGTGGTATTCCCTTAATATCCAATAAACTATCACATAATAAATTATGATTACATTACCAACTGCAATCCCTTTGGGAAATAATTTATGCAGGGGATTAATCTCACCACTTCTGAAGAAAGTACATGAGCACATTCCTTACTGCAAGTTTCTCTTAACTTAATTCTTCTTATCTAGAACTGTTTTATTGTTTTACTTCAAGACTGCATTGCAAAAACTCCAGCACAAAGTCTCTTTAATTACCAGACTGATAAAAGGCCCCGAGTCCAACAAAACTTTAAAGTACTATTATATCATTCATCCCAGTACTCAGGGTCTAAAGGTTGATCTTCCACGTTTGCAAATGGGAATCCTCTGCCTGCAGAACAGAGGATGCCCTGCAGCTGAAAGGGCATGATGCTCTCCTCTTCTGCTATTAAATTAATAGTAGCACTGTGACCGGTGGATATTACAGACGCTGTTCGTGAAGACTGCTTACAGAAGTGTCCCTTCACAGGAGAGAGGTCTGAAGACACCTTGCTGAGGGCAGCTGGGTGTGTGGCACATCACACCTGAGATGGCAGCAGGGACAGGCACCCTGGTGAGGCAGGCAACAGCTCTGTGCTCCCAGCACAGCTGAGAATGGCAGTCCTGAGCAAGCTCAGGTGCAGTGGGGAATTTCTAAGACACTCCTAATTTTTACTGTATTCAAAGCAAATGTACTTTATACACATTCTCAATAACCATTTCCAAGTGGCCTCCAACTGTTGCTTTGACCATAAATGTGTCACAGTTAAATGGAAGTTTGACCAAATCAATCAGCCATGGACTTGGACTCAGAAGAACTGATTCCTATTTCCAGCCCAGCTGCTAGCTTTCATGTTACCGTGGGTGATGAACGCCATCTCTTTATGCTTTGGCTAACCTCTGTTTGCAATGGGATAATGAGACTTACCTTCTTTTAGAAAAGAAGGTGAAAGTGCTTTAGAAAAAGCAAGATTTGCCTTTGTCACACCCAGTTTGTTTAGTATGGGAATATATCAAGAACAAAACTATGCATTGAATGGATTGTATATTAGGTTAAGATTCATATTAAACATTAACATACATCTTAAAAATGCCAAAACTATACAAATTGGTGAAATTTTCTCACATTAACCTTTGGGTAGAAATCCCTACTGTCTCTTTAACATGAACCTACATATTCACAGATGCACTGTGTTACTGTGCAAGAACTCACCTGTATGGCTATTTCGTTTGCCATATGTATTTGTTGTAGATTTTGATTTGGATGTTAGGTAGGTGGAATTGGAGCCAATGGAACTAGAGGATAAGGATTTCCCAAGATTATCAGAACTCTTCTTTATAATATTGGTTGCTGTTTTGCTCCAATCTAAAAATGATTGAAAAGTTTTAAATTAATTATTATCATAGGTATTAAATGCCTAATTTATCCAATGACAAACATTTCAAGTGTCAGATGCATTTGTTAATGTTGCTTATAACAAACAGCCTATTGTTCCCTTGGTAGGTAGCCTCTTTGGTTCTTAAGAGGTACAAGAATTATTCTAACTTGATTTACTTTGCTGTTTACCACAATAGTTAATATTGGTGGCTCACAATTTGGCTGGATGGCAGAACTGTAAGACCAATCTTTCCAGGATGCAGGGGAACAATGAAGCTCTGTAGCGGTATAAGGATGCCAAAGGTTCCTGTACTTAAGTAAGAAATCCAAAGCAATGGATAGGAAAGGGATGTATAGGAGCATTTAAAGTGGTCTTCTTGTTTGAAGACTTGATCTGCTGAGGTAGATATTACGTACTAGTGGATTTGCATCTGTTGTTACAGGGTTTAGCATGTTGGTGCACTATTAATACCAATGAATAATAACTGTTATGCACTAGTTCACATTTGAAGAGTTTTGCCCAAACCATTAACACAACAGGCTCTTAGACTGGAACAACTTCCAAATGTAATTAAATGACTCAAACCAATAAAGTTATTGAGGAAAACTGACACTGAAAAACTCATCACAAGTGCCCCAATACCAGTAGAATAAACGTATCTAATTACTTTTGTACCATGTACTTGCAGGTAGGTGCAGGTAGTTTCACACTTTAGTCTTGTTGTCATTATTCACTGTACTGTCATGAAATTCATAAAATGGAAGAGGAGTCCAAACCAAAGACACATGACGCACTTTAGCCTTGATTTAAATCAAGATAAATATTTTATCCTGAATCATTGCTATAGGGTATAGGCTACTATTTCTCTGATCTAGCTCTGGCAGTGTTTCAAGGCTGTGGCTTGTTTGTTTCTTTGCTTCATCACAGCATGCCCTAAAGTACACCGATAGGGTAGGTACGCAAGTTCACATTTGGCTTATGTTTCACTGTTCTGCCTGAAAAATGCATCAGGTTCACGGAGAATGAAACCAGCCGGTGGGGATGGACTGGTTAATGTTAGGCATAATGACAGCACATTAACTATACCACTGAAGTACTCAAAACCTTCAGGTTTTTATTACTATCATACCCACAAGCTGCCCAACAGCAGCATAAAAATCTGGAAATAATTTGATCCATCTGTGTTTTCCAGTTCAGGAGTTACAGCATGAACCACATGGAAACTGAACATATGAAACAATCTGGATGCCTAACCAGAATGAATATGCTTTTCTTAATTTGTATGAACTCTTTGAAATCATGAACCAGGTTTTCTTACTATAAAGTGAAAGCATAAATGTTTTATAGTGTACAATGAGAAGGCATTCCCTAAACAAAACAGAGCAAGACAAAGCAAAAGTCTTGATGGCAAAGCAGTTACTTAAAATCTTGAAACAAACCTTGGATGCCAAGAGAGAAAGGACACAAGGGTATTTGAGAACTGTTATTATACAGGATAGACTAGTTTACCTTGCTAGGCAATGAGCTTATGCCTCCTTATATCAACTGTAGATTTCAATTTGAATTTCAAATGACCCTGGTCATCGAGCAAGAACTATATAATCCAAAATCATTACATCAGACAGAAAAGAAAGCTCACGTTGCCTAAAAACAGGAGTCTAATGCCATCCCAGATGGCCAAATGTGCAGGTGACCATGAACACAGTGTCCCAAGTGTTGCACTTTTAAATGTCCATACCAATTACTCTTCTTTCTTTCTGAGAGTTGCAGATAAAGATGAAATTTAATTCTGGAACCTAATCAGGCCTCTGGTAAAGGAATTTTCTATGTTTTTGAATCTCTAATGGCCTCTGGGGAACTCCAGGCCAGCCCGTCACACATCTGAGCCCAGCAAGATCATGGAGCAGATCCTTCTGGAAGCTATTCTAAGGCACACAGAAAATAAGGAGATGGTTGGTGAACTGCCAACATGGCTTCACTGAGGGCAAATCATGACTGACAAATTTGGTGGTCTTCTACGATGGGGTTACAGCACTGGTGGATAAGAGAAGAGCAACTGACATCATCTACTTGGACTTGTGCAAAGTGTTTGACACCGTCCCACATGACATCCTTGTCTCCAAATTGGAGAGACATGGATTTCACAGATGGACCTCTCAGTGGATAAAGGACTGACTGGATGGTTGCACTTAAAGAGTTGTGGTCAACGACTTCATGTCCAAGTGGAAACCAGTGATGAGTGGCATTGCTCAGAGGTTGGTATGAATGAGTTCCTCAGTATTGGTACTGGTGCTGTTCAACATCTTTGTTGGCTATATGGACAGTGGGACTGAATGCCTCCTCAGCAAGTTTGCTAATGACACCAAGCTGTGTGGCGCGGTTGACACGCTGGAGGGAAGGGATGCCATCCAGAGGCATCTGGACAAGCTGGAGAGGTGACCCACTGCCAACCTCATGGAGTT
>NW_010226211.1:0-10375 GCF_000690775.1 Eurypyga helias
ACTAGCCATAACTGGCGTGGAACTAACCATCTTGCTTCTTCGCTGGACGGTAACTCTAGAGTGTAGTAGACAGTTGGGCTTAGGTGGTAGAGGGGAGAGTCTAGACGTACCCTGGGGAAAATCATAGCAGGGAACTCTGAAAAAGGGTGGAGGAAGATGTCCTGTAGCTCAACACCTACACAAATACATGGAAGCCAGGCTGCTTTCCTTCGGCTGTTTATGTAACAGCGTGTTGTGGTTGAAGCTAGATACCACACAGAACTTTCTTAATCCAGATATTTAAGAGATGTGGTCATGACGTTCTGCAAACAGTAGCCTACAGACTGAAGTTATTTTGTGTGTGGTGGGCAGCTGTCAAAACATGTCTGACAAGCATTTGTGGCATATTAACTTCCTGGGAAAAGGCGGGAAAATTTGGCATCTATCAAGGTGTTAACTGTGTTTGGAGGCTGAACAAATATGTATGAAAAAGAACACCTCAGGATTAATTTATTTTAGCTCTTAGTGAAGACTTAAGAGATTATTTATGTACAGCATTATTTTTACCTTTTACAATGGTAAAAAAGATATTAAGTGCCATTGTGTATTTCAAACTTACCAGTTCCGAGGTACTTTGTCATGTTCACACTCCACTTGACTCTGAGAGAACATTATTTGTTTTCCTGTCCATGGCATTTATCTTTGAACCTCTGACAGTTATTATGATAGATGAACTCTGAAATCTTGCAGACCTCAGTCTCATCGACAAAGAATCAGATGATGTCTTGGAAAGGATCATGGATGAGAAAACAGCAAGCGAGCTGAAGATTTTGTATGGTCACAGTGGACCTGTCTATGGCACCAGCTTCAGTCCCGATAGGTAAAATAAGCTTACAAGCTAACTAGTTTGCTTGCCTTGGGTTTTACTTGTACGCTTCTGAATGCAAACGTGTTCTTAATGCCACTTTTTCCAGAAGGTTAAAGCAATTCTTGTTTATGCAGCTTATAAGAAACTCCGTGCGAGTGTAAGCGCCTGTTATGCTGGGGGTGTTGGGTGCTGTCAGCTCTTGTTGAAATCAACTGGAGTGGAGGGTGCCGGCACCCTTTTTGAGGTTCAGGGCTTAGATGGTGAAGTCCACCATCTTTTTTGCAAAGTGTAGGTTGAGCTGGGTTTTAAATAACTGAATTGGAGAGAGGAAAAACACTGCAGCATTGATTTTGCTTATAGTACTGCAAAACATTAAACCAGACCGAGTAGCAATCATTGCACTTCTCCAAATTTCTCGTACTCTATTGAGACTTTATTTGCAACATGTGTGGAATAATGTCTTTAAAATACGCGATTTAAAACCGTTATGTAATTATGAGAGTCTGGACAGTGGAAAAGAGGTTTAAATGCCTAAAGTTTTGCTTTTGTATGTGTCTACTCAGGAAAACAACTATCACAGAAACACAGCTGAGAAGTAAACTTTGTGTGGAACGTGAATATAGAGTCTAAAATTATGAATTGAGAGTGGGAACATGACATGAATTCTCTTTCAGGGAATCCTCAAAAATTGTTTAGAGTTACATTAAAAGATTGGTTTTTAAAGTAATAGTGTATCAGTTTACTAGTACTTTTTTCATATAACTGGAATTCCTGGGTAAAGACCAGCTCTGGTTTTTTGGTGGTGGTTTATTTTTTTAAATTTTATTACATTTTTTTCCTCCCCTCAGCATTCCTGTGTCATCAGAATCGGTCACCAACATCCAGCCACCTCTTTTTTGCATAAGGGCCTAGGCTGGATTCTGCTTGAATCGGTTGTTGTTGTTTACACCTCCAAAATGCTGATTTATGTGTGACACGCTGAACAGATGCTGCTCAGTGGGCAGTTTTTCTTAGCATAGATATCTCAGACCATTTATGCAGTGGTTATACAGGCTGTGCATAGGTTTGATGTGTAACATCGTAGCTTTTTCCTGTGACAGGAACTATCTGCTCTCCTGCTCTGAAGATGGCACCGTCAGATTGTGGAGTCTCCAAACGTTCACGTGTTTGGTGGGATATAAAGGACACAACTATCCAGTATGGGATACACAATTCTCTCCGTATGGTTATTACTTTGTGTCAGGGGGACATGACAGAGTGGCTCGGTAAGAAACTGGATGGTTTTTTTTACTTGTCTGGGTCAGTTACTGGTGGATTAGCCCTGGAATTGATGAGCTGATATACACTACACTATTACTGGAAATTAATTTTATTTCATGTCAATTAAAATACTGCACAAATGTTTTAATATAGGGTTTTTTAATCCCTCTTCAACACACATCAGCTTATTTTATGACTGAAGAGATGTCCTCTTGTGTGGCCATCTGATGATAAGTATGCCAGTTGTTTAACAACTTGACAGAACAGTCTTTATTTCTCCCTTCTGAAAAGTATACTTTTCCAAAACACATCCTGCTAATTCAATAATCTGACCAGTAAGAAACCTCTGCATAATTACTTCCTTTTATTCCTCATTGTGCAACAGTCTGAACTTCATTAGGGTCCTTATCAGTAAAGCTTTTTTTTTTTTCAGTCTGTGGGCAACGGATCACTACCAGCCTTTACGGATATTTGCTGGCCACCTTGCTGATGTGACGTGTACCCGTTTTCATCCAAACTCTAACTATATTGCCACGGGCTCGGCAGACAGGACTGTACGGCTCTGGGATGTCTTGAATGGGAACTGTGTAAGAATATTCACTGGACATAAGGTACAGGCTTATCACTCATGGCCTGAAAGTGATTTTATTTCTGCGGTGGGATTCTGAAGAGTAGTGTCTGGAATGAATACGACTTGATTGACTGACTGGGAACAGATTTAACTAAACTTGTTTGGCCTCTCCCCCAAATGTCTGTTTTAGGGACCAATTCATTCATTGGCATTTTCTCCCAATGGCCGATTCCTGGCTACTGGAGCAACAGATGGAAGAGTTCTGCTGTGGGATATTGGACACGGCTTGATGGTTGGAGAATTGAAAGGGCACACTGACACTGTCTACGCACTCAGATTCAGTAGAGATGGGGAGATTTTAGCATCAGGTAAAACTCACTGGAAACAGCGAAGCCTCTGTTGGGTTCCATAAGTCTGAAGAGGAATGATGTAATTGGTTCCTTAAATTGAGGAAGACCAAGTAGAATCGTGTGCTTAGCAAAAGCAGCAGCTTAGAACTGCTGGTACAAGGCAAGTACTTCACCTGGCTGCGAAGTATTGACCTCTCGCTATCCCAGGAACTGAAGGAAAGGGGTTTTGCAGTTAGACAGCAGCAGAGGCTGGGATGTGTGTACAGTGTTGGGGATGGAATCTGACGTTAGGAGTAACTCTAGGGCAGACAAGAAGTGGCTGGACTAGAGCGGGGCATGCAGCAGGACTAAAAAGAAGAGAGAGGAAGGGATAGAAAGGAAGATGTGTTTATCCACACCCTTACTATTTCCTCATGGCAGATTTTTGATGTAGAAATGTGTGTTTAGTATTAATGATAGCTCTATGAGCAGCAGAACTTGTGAAGCCTGCTGGATTTTCCTGCCTGTCCACGTGGATTCTCTGGATGCTAACAGAGCAGAGCTCATTTGCCAGTTTTCCTTCCGTGGAGGCACAAACTTTTGTCTCTCCATGATTAGTGAACTGTAATGTATAGGTATTTAATGAATTTGAAACTTGTTAACTTGAAATCAGCCATTGAGTTCAAGTTACTGACAGAAGAAACAATGGACAAACACTAATTATATCAGGGTAATTTCCTCATGAAACCAGGCTATTCTAGATGTATCGAGTAGCATGTTCCTAAATGCAGCGCAGTGAGATTCCTCAGCGAGCCACTACTGCAGGAGTGAAAGCTGACACACAGGTTTGATCCAGCCTGCTGGGTGGTTACTTGTTTTTTACCAATGCACCTCTGAAAGTTCAGGCCACTGGGCCTGCAAAATTCTGCTGTCTTCCCTGTAGCAAAGAAACAAACTGTTATGATGTGACTTGGAATCATAAATGTTGCCTGAAATTGGCATCTAACGCACAGGAGGGCCCTGCTTTTTCAGTGCTAGGGGATCTAATCCAGACCCAAGTGTTTTCAGAGTAGTTCTCTGTGTGTTATCCACAGGGCATTCAGGTTAGATTACAGAAAAGCTGAAATCCTGGTGGATTTCTGTGTGCATTCAGTATGTTAGAGACTTGTTAAAGTCTCTTTCCTTGCAGGATGAGGGCATAAGTCTACAGTTAGGAGCAAACCTGCTTCTTGAGCTTTATGTTCTGTTAACTCGCTCCCCAGTAACTTCTTTAATGTACCTTTTTTATTAAAAGACACAACTTTAAACTGTTGACGTGCCTTTTTGGTTTTTTAGGTTCAATGGATAACACCGTTCGTCTGTGGGATGCTGTGAAAGCATTTGAAGATTTAGAAACTGATGACTTCACAACAGCCACTGGACATATAAACTTGCCTGAAAACTCACAGGACTTGTTACTAGGTTCATACATGACCAAATCAACACCGGTTGTACACCTCCATTTCACACGCAGAAACTTGCTGCTGGCTGCAGGAGCCTACACTTCGCAGTAAGCCAGGAAGCTGTGAGACTGACTGCGCCAAGTCGCTGCAGTAGTGACCTCCGGACGTGAGAGGAGGAGGAGGAGGAATGTCTTGTGCAAGGTGGACCTAGTCGGTTGCAGGAAAAATGGAACTATGTAAACTAGAGCAAGCAGCATCTTCTCAGTTCTGCTATTTCATACTGATCCACAGTTTGAAAGGGCTGGAGATTGGCAAGACATCGTGGCTGTAAAAGAAGGAATTGTTTATGGTGCTTTTGAGGAAAATATATATATGTGTATATGAAAATGGCTGTCTCAGAGATGAGATTGAGCTCTGCTGAAACTTGTGGAAAGTGAACAGCCTTGGTATGTGTTCTCCAACGATTTTTTTAAAGCACTTAATTTATGGTTAGCAAACGTTTCGTCCGTTTCAAACACAAGCGAAAACTGTTCAGTTTCAGAAAGAAGAATGTAGTTTAATTCGCTATGGCCTGGGCGACAGGTACAGTGAGTGTCATAGCAACACACAGGGCATTGAAAGAGCAGGTCCAGTGGGCAGAGCCTCACGGGGAACTACCCCAGTTTCTGTGTACGGGTCTTACGCAGCCAAGTACTAAGTCCTGGAAAGATTTCGAACTCCTGTGCTCTTTTGAGGTACCAGAAACACAGGTCTTGTTCTGTTCTCACAGGTAGCCAGTGCTGTTAGTGTCATAAGCAACCAGAAGTGCAATGGGAACTTTATTGACTTTCTATTGCATGAAAAAAAAAAAAACTCAAACCAACAACAAGGGAACAGAAACACCCTTTGTTAAAAAAGCGGACTTAAACCATTTTGTGTTGTATTAGATCTAAAAGAACTTTAAAAGCCTGCGTTCTGTCTGCATAAAGTTTACTATATCCAAATGTAAAACTAGACAAGAAATGGAAACGTTACTGCAGAGTAAAAGGATTACTCGGTCCCACGTGTATTACCAGTCTGCTTTGGGAAGACCATCTTGTGTGCTGAAGGGACAGTTTCCACCCACAGAAACACTGTGCTCACTAAGTCCTCCGGGCCAACCCATGCAGCTCAGGGCTTTATTTCTACGGAAACATGGCAAAACACTGGGAAGTATGACTTCCATCTGGGTCTTGGAACAGAACACACCGCCACTGAAGGACAGGCCCAGTTTGGTGTGGTTTGGGGTTTGTTCTTGCTTTGGGGTTTTTTGTTGTTGCTGGGGTTTTTTTTAGTCTCTTACAAGCTGTACGCAGGGAAACCTGTGTTTTGTTCCTTCCTCGTTACTTTCCAGTTAAGAGCTTGGACACTGCAACAGCCTGCTGGCTCTCTGGTGAGTATAAACCCACGACTTTCTAAGGTAAAGTACATGGAGAACTACCTCCCCTCTCATTCCTTCTCCGACCCTAACTCTTGGAGTAAAGGTGTATTACAGGCATTATACATCAAAATAAAGGATGGAAAATTCATTAGGAAGCTCAGCTGGAAATTGTTTAAATAAAAATATTAAAACTAAATTATTATGGAATTTTTTTGTGTGTGTAATGGTACCTCAACAAAATTTCTTAGCTCTCCACGTGACCAGTTATGGTGAATCAAACAAGTTACCTAAAAAGCTTGTACAGTTTTGACAGCTTAAAGAAAACACTGCCACATTCTGCCTTTGTATGTTGTACAGTTTTATACTTTTGATATTCTAATAAATACTAAAACCACATAGTTTGTGTCTCTATGTTACAAGAAGGTATATTCTTCCCCCGCTGGCTGCAGTGGAAGCAAAGGTACTCTGCCAAAAGAAACAAAGCGATTCGGAAAGGGTTCAATGACTAGCCATTTCACCTAAATCTCGTTTAGGTGATGGGTTCTAGCTAATTACGCCAATGACACTGTCAGAACAACCATTTTTCACCTTGGAAGTTGTGTAACAGCAGCGGCCATTTGTGTAAAACAAACTTGGAGGGGAGACTAGATTTATCCCAGCATGTACAAATGGCTTTAAGATATGTGAACTAGAGCGTGAGAGCACAAAGGCCCTGTGATATACCCCTTTTTTTCCCAGCTGCCATGCCTACATCCCACTGCCCTCAGCCTGGGAAGCGTATTTGCACGCTTTAGCATCAGACCCAGGTTCAACACCTGCTGCTGGCACCCTTCTGCAAAGGACGGCGCGGTATTACCACGCCAACACATCAGCACTAACCGACAGCCGAGGAAGGCACCGAGTTTTAACTGCGGTAGAGAAAGACGCTGCACAGAACGTGACAGAGAAGGTTTGGTGGTGGGCAGGGAGGGGGCTGAATATGTCTGACTGTGGTAGGATCACCTCATTCATTAGGACTCTGTGTCCAGGAAAGACAAGCACTGAACTACTTCAGTCGCTGTTTATGAAGATGCAGTTACAACATCAGCAAATTAAGCCATTTTCTGTCTGGCAGTTACCTCTGCAAGAGAGGCCAGTGACAGAAAAGCCTCCAACACCACAGTCTGATCGATCTATTCCATGCAAAATACGGACAACTGAGGCAGAAGTTGTAATCTGCATTGTGTTCATAACAGAGAAGTAGTCCCAGTTTCCATGGAAGCTGCTAGCTTGGAATGCAAGAAACGGGAGGAAGAAGGTGACTGCAAACCACGTAAGCTTACTGCCATCCACTGCGCCACGGGGGCGTGGGGATGCTCTCTGATCAGCTGTGAGCTCTGGGCCAGCACTATGGTCGTGCTGCCTTTCCTACGTTACTACCAGGTGCTCAGAACACTTCAGAAGGTAACAGCAGAAGAGTTTAGTTAGGATAGGAATGACAGGATTCAGCTACTCCATCTCCACTACAAATAACTGGTTTGGACATTAAAAAAAAACCCCACAAAGTCCCACATTTATGCTTTTTTTGCACCGTTTCATATTTCCAAGGAAACAAGTGATTATGTATATTTTATTAGCCACAACAGGTCATCAGCTTGCATTACAGTGACACAGACTGGAGGTTCAGACATGCGAGCAACCTGCCAAGAGAAGAGAGATCAAACATAGCATGCTGTGCACAGCGGTACTCGTGACGGAGCAACCCCTGCCCCACACCCAGACCGGTTTAGGTAGGAGCAGGCACCGTTCAGCACACCCAGGAAGAAGTGACCGATGTCCCTTTAGCGTACAACAAGGATGCTCAAGCTTACTGTTCCCTACTCCTGCTTGCAGACTACGAGGACAGCCCACAGGTGTTTTCAAAATGCCGTTTCGGTGGAAATGTTGTACTTGAGAGTGGCTCTAGAGTTCTACAACACTTGGTTGTGGCTCTGCTAGCCCCGTCAGTTCTATGTGGGCCTTGCACGATCAGGTGTGCAATATATACAGTTCCACTGCATGGTGCTCCTTCACTGTGTTCAGGGGAAGGTTTTAATGCCTGCTCGGAATTTGCCAACATAACTAAGTCCTCAAGTACTACTTTATTATTTCAATACCCTACAAAGCAAGTTATCCTTGTTTTACAGCAAAGGGCAGACCAGAAGCACCTAACAGTTGTAGGCAAAGCCTGACACACCTAGCTGCAACATCCTTCCGTTCCTGAACCCTTGCTTGCTCTTCCTCCCCGCATGCTGCCCCTAGTCCCATTTACTGAGTTAGAAGAACAAAGAGAATACTGGTACCGCAAGCGTTCTGCATCCCCCTTTAACAACCTACTTCACTCAGAACGCCCCAGATAAGCTGATGCTGTAGTTTAGTTTGGGTTTAAAATGCTAAGTATGAAGTTCCCGTGCCTGTGCTTCTCTCTCCCTCTCTCATGACAATGAGCAACTTTTCCTCTGTCACTCTTTCTTCCTGGGCTGGTACTGGTCTCGGAAGAACACCAGCCACTTACCATTTACTTATCTGCCACAGCAGGAGTTTTCTTTTTAGGTCTAAGCTTGAAATACAAGATGAGCATTGCAACGCCTGTGTACGTTGCTATTACATACTGGAAGACATAAAAGTTAAGTTTAGTTTCAGTCTAAACCCCAGAAAACACCATCATACTAGACTAGGAAAGTTAATACACATAGTACATACATTCCTCCTGCCTGTGATGGTGTAGGAATTGAAGTACTTCTGAAATCCAGTGAACTGGTGTTGAGATCCCGAGTCATGGCCAGCCATGGTCACTTGTCCTAACAAGCAATATGAGACAGTTAATGAGTTTTACAGTCAGTTGGATGGAACCAGTACAAAAATCAAACTAAACTCTGCGCTGAACTTCATACTTCCATTGCTATTAAATCAGCTTTCGGGACATTCAAGAGACAACGGATATAGGTAAGGAGCAGGCACATTCAGAGCACTGTACCTTCAGGTACAAAACAGGTGACACAAGGGCAGACAAGGAAACAAGGGTTCTGAAGGGAAGAACATTTAGGATTTTCAGCGTTCATTCAACCACATTTAAACATGAAAAAACCCCAAAAAGTCAATATGATGATGATGACAAAAGGGAAAATTCCTGAAAGCACTTATAAAGAAGAAGCCTGCCAATCCTGCCTACACAGCCACTCAATACAGGCCAATTTCTACATTTGTTCAGGAATCTGCAGTACCTAATTAAGATAAATCTTCATTGGTTTGGCTAAGAAATTACTTTAATTGCATATCCAAAAACCTGGTGACAAGATTCAGCCTAGACCACTACTCTGTGATTCAAAATGCCACTTTGCAACCTTTACACCACAGTAAAGTGCATGAGTCGTTAACAAGAACTGCCCAGCTCTCAGCTGCACATTTCTATTGCATCTTACTCGCCCACCCTAGTATTCACAGATCTGGCTAAAACCACATTTTTTTTCCCTAGTTAGCTTTCAGCTAAATCAACAACTCACTTGAGCCAGCTACAAAGCCTCAGAAGCCCTTTCACAGGAACAAAACCACCAAGTACATGGGGGCACGCTTTTACATTTTGCCCTTCTGTGTCTGAACCAAAGGGTCTGCCCTAAGAAGTTAATTAACAAAAGCCTGGCAGGGCCTGCAGTCACTGAATGGTTGAGGCTGGCACTCTGGAGACTGCACAGTTCAACCCCAACCTGCTCAAAGCCAGGGTAGCTACAGTAGGTCACTCAGGACCAGTCAGGTTCTGAGTATCTCCAGGGATGGAGACTCCATAACTGCTCTGGGGAACCTGTTCCAGCATCTGGTCACCCTTATAATAAAAAGGGTTTTCCTTCTGAATGTTGAGAGATAATATTTTACTATTCTCAGGATGGACATTTGTTATCTCGTCACTCGCCTCAAAAGCGGCACACGTGCCACATGGTCACCCACCAAACCAGGCAGATGTTCTAGCTACCAGTACCCCAGAAGAGGGACACAAGAAACTGCTGTAGCAAGTACTATGTTCAATAACAGAGCTGTCATGGCTGTGAGAGTGGGGAGGCACTGGAACAGGTTGCCCAGAGAAGCTGTGGGTGCCCCATCCCTGGAAGTGTCCAAGGCCAGGCTGGATGAGGCTTTGAGCAACCTGGTCTAGTGGAAGGTGTCCCTGCCCATGGCAGGGGGGTTGGAACTAGATGGTCTTTAGGGTCCCTTCCAACCCAAACCATTCTATGATTCTTATGCCGACCCAGTAACACATCCCAGGTGTATAACCAGGTATGTGTGCCTGCAGCTGGACTGACTACTCCATAGCTACAAGTCTTAATGAAATAACCCCCCTACACATTTGGCATGCATGACTCCGAAAACCAAGGTCGTTTTCTTATGCCTGACCGAAGCAGAAGCCTGGAGGAGAGTCTCTGCGTCCCTCAGAGGACGGCTCAGAGCCCAGACATCGCAACACAGGTTTTGTTTTTCGGAGAAGCCCGGTGCTCTTGCCAGGCGCGGCCCGTCCCG
>NW_010226212.1:0-2064 GCF_000690775.1 Eurypyga helias
GAGAAACTGTCTGCTCATGGCTTGGTCAGATGTCTGGATATTATGGAATTATGGTCAGATGTCTGGAAAATATCTGGATATTGCAGAAAGGTGGGTGTTGGTCTCTTCATCCAAGTGACAAGTGATAGGACAAAAGGAAATGGCCTCAAGTTGCACCAGGGGAGGTTTAGATTGGATACTGGGAAAAATTTCTTCACCAAAAGGGTTGTCAGGCATTGGAATGGGCTTCCCAAGGAGGTGCTCAAGTCACCATCCCTGCTGGTATTTAAGAGACATGTAGATGTGGTGCTTAGGGACATGGTTTAGTGGTGGACTTGGCAGTGCCAGATTAACAGTTGGACTTGGTGATTTCACAGATGTTTTCCACCCTAAAAGGTTCTAGGATTCTATGAAAATCAAACTTCTTTAAATACACAACAAAGCAAGGCTGAGGCCAGGCTCGCAGCAACCATATGGCTCAGCTGTTTAGCAGAACAGGGATTAAGACCGTGCAGGTGGCTATGGAAGGTTCATTAAAAGTAAAAATTGTTGAATAGAATTTTAACAATGTGTGATAAAATTAGCATATAAGATTATGCTTGTTGCTAGAATTATCAAGAGAAATGTGTCCGTCCTGCAAGGCTCAATATTTCTATACAAAAGGCACCTTCAGAGACTGTGGCTATACAGGGATATGGGAGGGTGAATCCAACAGAAGCATGTATCAAACATATGCAATATCTACACTTATGAAATGCCAGACACCTGTAGTCTATCTAAAACAATTACTCTAATCTTTGGCCTTAATTTTACACTTCTCTTTCTGTCAGAACTTACTCATTTTTGTGTGTCTCATAGCACCTAATAAATTGTCATAGTTTGTTTTTGTAATTTGTATTAGAGGATATATTATTTTTTCGTAAATTAGCATCTTCTTGAGAATGATAACTCTATCTTATTGCATGATATCCAATAAATTAATATTTTGCATGAAGAAAAGGACTGATAATTTCATCTAAATGATGCTACGTAAGTTCAAAGTCACACATAGGCACAACTTTTGGGAAGGAAAACTACCAACAGACCATAATTTTTAATATCTGCCACAATTTCTTCTTTAATTCAAAGGTCAGCAAGCACATTTGCTACTCTGAGTGATTAGTGCCTTACTGTCTTTATAAGGTACAATTACTTGGACAGATATTTATCACTTCTAACAATTAAAAAAAATTGCTCCTGTCTTCAAAGAAGCAAAGGTTATAAAGTTTCACCTCCAGTCAAAGCCTTAAAAATTTGATTACTTACTCCAGACTGTTAGGAGCATCACACAGGTATGATAAGAGGATTCTATACTGATAAATTATAACACTATTGAAAGTGCCATGCTGCCAGACTCACTTTATGCAGCATACTGGAAAATTTCCATTTGATGTAATACTGAGTCATAACAAGGCTCTTACCCTTTCATTCCAAACTAAACACATACCAAATGGCAGTACCCAAAGTAATGAAAAGCACTGGAGTAATTCTACATCACCTCCAAACACTTAATTGTCCCATCAGATTCAACAGAAACCATCTTCACCTTTCATGAATCATCCTCGGTGCTGTATAGTTAAGCTGAGGAAGGAACAACACAACAACATATAAACCTACACACAATTACATAGGCAGACACTTCAATATTGCTCTGAATTATTTCTGAGTTAGCCAGTTTAATAGACAAATTTAATACTATACAATTCCCTATTAGGTTTATTAATTTCTACTCAGGACCACTCATTACTAAGAGATGAGCAGGCAAAAAAATTCTTCTTCATATTTAAGCCCTATTCTGCTACCTAGTTCACACTCCTATGCCAAGAACCTTAATGCCCAGCATAAAATAAATGCATGGGGAGGGGGATTAAAAAAAAAAAAGAAAAGAAAAAAAGAAAATCTAGTAGAAGCTAACAGATAAGTATCATAGAATCACAGAACGGTTTGGTTTGGAAGGGACCTTAAAGATAATCTAATCCCAACCCCCCTGCCGTGGGCAGGGACACCTTCCACTAGACCAGGTTGCTCAAAGCCTCCTCCAGCCTG
>NW_010226212.1:2316-8788 GCF_000690775.1 Eurypyga helias
AACAGGCCCACCTCTCCCAGCCTGGCCCCATAGGAGAGGTGCTCCAGACCTCTGAGCATCTTCATGGCCTCCTCAGGACTTGCTCCAACCAGTCGATATTATTCTTTTGTTGGAGGCCCAGAGCTGGACACAGTACTGCTGGTGGGGTCTCACCAGAGCAAAGGGGGAGAATCCCCTCCCTCGACCTGCTGGCCACACTTCTCTGGATACAGACCAGGATACGGTTGGCTTTCTGGGCTGCCAGCGCACACTGCCAGTTCATGTCCAGCTTTTCATCCACCAGTACCCCCAAGTCCTTCTCCTCAGGGCTGCGCTCTATCCATTCTCTGCCCATCTTATATTCATGTTTGGGATTACCCTGACGCAGGTGCAGGACCTTGCACTTGGCCTTGTTGAACTCCATGAGGTTGGCAGTGGCCCACCTCTCCAGCCTGTCCGGGTCCCTCTGGATGTTATCCCTTCCCTCCAGCATGTCAACCCCACCACACAGCTTGGTGTCATCAGAAAACTTGCTGAGGGTGTATTCAATCCCACCGTCAACATCACTGACAAAGATGTTGAACAGCACCGTTCCGAGTCCCAACCCCTGAGGAACGCTGCTTTGTCACTGGTCTCCACTCAGACATCAACCCGTTCATCTCAACTCTCTAAGTGTGACCATCAGGCCAGGTTTTTATCCACCAAGCCGTCCATCCATCAAATCCAAGTCTCTCCAATTTAGAGACCAGCATGTCATGTGGGATGGACTTTCATCACCCTTCATAAAGTCACATCAAACATTGGTGGAAAAAATGTATCACAAAACCAGGTGGAACAGCAGAGATGAAAATGAATATAAATATTTGAAAGGAAAGCATAGCTAAACAAACAAAAAAAAAATCTCCACACTTTCTTAAGAGGGACACCATCAGGTTGCAGAGTGTTTTACAACAGGGTTCTACAGAACCATCCCTAGAATAACACACTAATATTCTGCGACACCGATTGCAATACAACACTAGGAGACATCACAAATTCATGGAGAACAAGAGCATTAAAGAAAGGATATCAAAGGAAAGGAGAGTAACAGGTGAAGTACAGTTGTAAAAGATGAAGTGTCAGGAATGAAAGACCTCAGATGTAAGACTCCAACAGCTGAAAAGACAGAGGGGTTCAAGAGGGAGACAGCTATACTGCTGCTAAGCAGTGTACAACTTCACCAAGAGCAGCTACACATTATAAGGAAATCAAAGATGATGCTACTTGATCCCAAAGTCCTCTTAAAACATATCTTTAAATGATTTTGCACATTAAACCCAGGGAGGATCTTTTTTCCCAAAACAACATGTCCTTGGAATATTACTTCAAGAGTTGCAGGACAGTTTCTCTCATACACAGATATCACCCGTGTTTAGAAAGCAAAACCTTACACTTTTACGCTACCAATTCAAGAACAAAACTGTTGTTGTTGCAAATATCTGGCAATATAACCCTTCAGTAGGCAGCATCAATTTAGTGACTTCAATACACTTAAGACCAATATCTGCTACAAAATACACTCTTACTTTAATTTCAGTAGACATATCATTAAGTGAATAAGCAATAACAACAAAGTACTTAGGGGTTTTTGTTCCACATAAGTAGGTGCACAAGCAACACATACAATACTAGACTGGGAACAACTCTTCCAGCCCTTGTCTGTGGATAGCTAGATAATTAAGCCTCCAGACTATGAAAAAATTCACTACTTATGAAATACCTGAAAATAGCCTTAAAAAAAGCAAGAATATCCCCAGTCAGGGCTCTCCTCGACCTTCCTCGAGGAAGGACTGAATGGAGAACACCTCCATTGAGACCGATACAGACTTTCTGAATCTCTGTCTACCCTCTCCGAGTCCTTGCAGACAGGCTGTGGAAACAACAATGAAAGGGGTGCCAAACTTGCCTGTTTAACATAACATTTGGAGATTTCCTTTTTTATTCTTTTTATTCTCACTAAACTGTCTCTAGTTCTCCTCTGTATCTCTGATCTGCTTCTTTAGATACAGGTAGCAAAGCCTGTAACTTTCCTGGGGATTTATTGAAGAGGCACGTGTGCTAGTAAAAAATTTTAGTACTTATTCCACTTCTATCTCCATTTTAGTTTGAAGGAAAAAAAAAAAAAAAAGGCACCACACCACAACAACACAATTCCCCATGCCCCAGATCAAAAAACCCAAACAATTTCTTGTCCTTCATATTAATGGATGTTGTTATGTATTTCTGTATAGGGCTTATGTATAGAGAATATATAGAAGGAGGGTATGGATATCTTAGAGGGGCTGGAAGGTATAAAGTGTTTAAAATCGTTGCAATAAAATCACAAGTATTCCCAGTTTGCCTCCCCAGTGTCTTACGTCTCTCCTATGAAGATTTGATAATCATACAAAATAAAACTGTAAATCCAAAATGCAGAGTGGCAAAGAAAAGAAACCAGTGCCTAGTAAGTAGAACAAGCTAGAACAGAAGGCAGAGGAGGGGAATTAATTGGATGGCTGAAGAGAAACTGCCATTTTGTTCAGAAATAATTCTGAGCATTAGGGGTTTTAGTAATTCTGAGGTTTTAGAAAGACTGTTCACCCCTGTATTTGCGATGGTAAACTTAAAAGACCCTTTCCTCACATATTTGATGCAATTGCAATGTGTAGTACTAAATTAATGTTATGAAGCAAACAGTGGCATGCTACTGTATAATGACTATTTTCTTTAAAACATCCTCTTCTAAATTCTTGATTTAAAACACTGCAACAATTCAGATTTGATGAACTACCTTTGTTTTCTGGGTGGGGAGGGGCACAGGTATGAGGGGAATCGGGGAGGGGTGTTTGCTGTAAATTCCTCAAATAAAATAGCCTTACACTCAACACACATTCACAAGAAATCCCCATATCCAGCTTTGGATGGGGCAGGAGGTGTGTGTGTGTGATGAAAACTCAGTTTTCATTCCTCCAACACCAACCAATCATATCGAAATACTACCAACCTTTAAAATATATTATCAATCACCTTCTACGAAGAAAACAAAAAAACTCTCAGCATCTGAGACCAGCACCAACAGAGAACTGCAGTTATTTGAGAACTGCAGTTGGAGAAATGGACAGCACGGCCCAGCAAACACATCCCTGGTCCCCCTAATTCTGTTTGTCACTAGACCTTTGACTATTAATGCAACCTTTCCCACTTATTCCTAGATTTCCTTTTTGTGAGCCAGAAATAAAAATCTCTTCCATCACTGACAAAGCATCACTTCTGTTTTCCATCTTCTTCCTGCTCCCCAGATTGTATTATGGTCCTGTCATTTCTGCCAAGCAACATTTTGCCACACTGCTGAAGTGATTCAGCTTGCTGCGACTTCTTTCTGGTCCACATGAATTGCACCAGGCCTCTTACAAAAACATAATGTCCATGAACACTAATTCCCTAATACAGCCTACTCAAGATACTGTGCTTTACTCGTGAAGGCAAATGGAAGATGCTACTGAATTGGTCCTTTTGTATTAACCTTAAATAAATCAAATTACTAATATCTCTAAAAAAAATGAATTTCACAAATAACTAGGCAAATATTAGCCCATATTCACCCCAGGAGTGGGGGCAGAATGACTCCAGGAAGGGCTGGCAACAGTGCAATGAAAAATACGACATGTATTTCATGATGCTTCCCATTGATCAAGTCGATAAAAACTTTGAATCTAACAGAAGAACTGATTACAGCTTGATTTTATTACTGGATAAAGTCTTTTTGCAAGAACAGTGAAACTAAGAACCTGTGAAATTACCACTTGTAGAAGAAACAATTCTTGTCTAGCATGAACACCCTCCAGACTACTACAAATGACAAGGAAGGATAATGCTTGAGTTTTTCAAATACTCACTGAATGCAAAAAGCTATGTATTTTCTTATTTACTTTTTCATACCATTTAGAAATTCCAGTATGTTTTAATAAGTTAAGAAACAAGAAAGATCCTTAAAAACACACATGTACATATCTAAAAGCAGTGAGATGCTGGAGGTCCTATGTTATGCAGCAGACACATGCGAGAATGTTCTCCAGCAAGTTCCCATTCAGCTCGCTAGTTCTATGCTTAATATGTTTGCCAGTAGTTCCTCACATTTTAACCAGGCACCCTCTGCAGCTGCAACTCTCAGGTTAAAAATAATTTATTTAAAAACTGAATTATAGGCGAATCTGAGCAGATATGACTATTTCTGTAGATATAAAACTTGTTCCTTAGCCTGAAGAAACGACAGTCTAACTTCAGGGAGAAATACAGTAATGGGAAAAACATGTACTGAAACAAAGAGATAAAATGTTCTTTAGGAAGACCATATAACTTAAAAAGGAAAGACACTACTTTTTGTTTGTTTTCTCAGTGCAAAAGAATAGGTAGTCTATACACACAAGATTTTACCATTTTTGAAAGCCTATAAAGGGAGATGCCTAAGATACATAAATGAGCCAAGTCCACCACGCACAGCTTCTAAGAAGCTGGCTACCAGACTCCTCTCCCTTGTTAACGCTCTTCTGCTAACAAGGCTGATTGATGATGCATCTCTCCCGCATTTCTAATTTCAGGACCTGTCGCTGCCTAAATTTTCAACAAGATGGAGAAGATACTCATGGGTGGAAAAACAGCATCCAGTTTTTTCTCATAAACTCTTTACGAGACTATCAAATCAAATCTTCTGTTTGGTAGAAAGGGACGCAAAACTACTACGGTTGTCTGTTTACAATTAGAGAGCTTGTCAACACCTTTTGTTTGTAATTTTTTAATAGAGTATTTTTGTCTGAATTAAAATTCAGATCTTCACTGAATTAAAAACGAAGTTCGTTGTTGCTTTCCTGCTTTCCAGTGCAGAAAGAGGAAGGCACGAAACAGGGAATTATTTTAAATGCACTTTAAATATTACTTATGTTTTGTTTCCATTACATCCTGTTACCATAAAAATATATTTTTAATCAATTCTTGACAGAAAACAGTACTCGACTATGTAAAGATGCTAATCACTGATTCATACTTTTCTGATTACTCAACAAGATTTCTACTAATTTGAAGACACCACGTAACTATGTAACTTAACACCTTAAATGACACATTGTTTCACAAAATGAATGCAGCCTCACAGTTCCCTTCTGAACTTCTACTTCAGGAATTCTTAATCCAAGGTGCTGAAGACGTTATGCAAATCAGTGATCACTAAACCTGAAAAGGTCCCACACCATTCAGAAGGCATATCCAAACAACAGTCCTGCAATAAGCCAGGTTTCCCCTGAAGAGCAGATCCTGAGTCAGTTCCCCTTGCTTAACTCTAACAGCCTGCTTTTTCAGCAACAGTGACAAGCTAGTTCCCAGCACACCGCTTCCATCTGTCACTAAGCCGTGCAGCATGAAACTGGGAATATCCAGTGTTAGTACCCACCACAGAAACAATGATAGTTTTACAATAATTTCCATCCCTATTGCTTGGAAAACAGCAGAACTTGTAGGAAGATACTCAGAGGGGGCAGCTTCACAAGGCATTTTAAAGATATTCTTATTATCATTTTGGCCCATCACCTGGTAAAATCAAAAACTCAGCACCTATCTAGCATGCCAATGCCTATGCTTCCCAAGGTACTTTAGAACCAGCCACTTTCTCTCCAAGTCATACCGCGATAGAGCTGGAGAAAAAGGTGCACAGGAGCTTCTGAAACATCTCTTACATTATTCAGTGAAACATTAAAAGAACCTAATAATTTTTAACACCAGCCATCTGTGTCATTTAATGAACAGCACAAGAACAAGACTACTCTTTTCCTGTGTTTTTTCTTCCAGCGAGCAGATCGGGAACTTCATGATCCACACTTTGTAACCAAACTCTAGAGTCCTACCATTCATTAATTCATACAGCACTTGGATGCATTTTTAACCCAGCTCTACTTTTGTCTGTCAAAACAGTTCATTATGCACAAACATTAGGAACAGCTATTCTGTATTCATATATACTGTTTCTTTCAAGGTTTAATATAACAGGCCACATATATGCCTTCTCACTTCCCTTGTTCAAGCTGCTCTAGGCTACTTGGTGGTTTACAAAATTCATCACCTTCAAGTAAATGTAGAAACCATCTCATCATTCTTTATCCCTATTTCATTCTTTATTATGCTTCTTTATCTTTTTAGACCTGTCATATCCTTTTAGATAATACTTAATCCAGTTCTGATCATGTGAAGAGATTAAAGCCCCATTGATTTATACAGCCACCTCCATCAACCCAAGCCTAGCACAACCACCCGACCACACTCTCCTTAACCACATAATACATCATCTACGTGCCCACAATAAAAGAGCAAAATGGTGAAAAAGAAATGCTCTCCTATGAAAAGTTTGCTCTGCTGTGTATACACAGTTCAAGTAACACATTCAACTTCCCTGTAATTCAACTTCCCTTGGACACTCACAAGTCCATGG
>NW_010226213.1:0-3024 GCF_000690775.1 Eurypyga helias
GTGAAGTAAAGGAGCTTGTTCCTGCTTGAAAGCAGCACAATGACTATAGTCATGGGGTGGATTATGTGGAATAATTACTGGGGGTGACTTGGAAACTAAACCTATATTCACATTTTAAGAAAAAGGTACAGCATGGAAGAGACTTGCAGGGTGGAGTGTGGCCGATATGCAGAGAATCTGTACCATGGTAGTTCCCCAGACAACCCTAGATGTTAGCATCACTAGGGGAACTTGGTGTGCTGGCTCTAAGAGGAACTGCGCGAAGGGTGGATCAGAGTGGAGACACTGTGGTCAGGCTCTGTACTTATATGGGAACTTGAAGGTACTATGGAACTGATAAGCTACATATTTCATACCCTGGGCCAACAGTCTGTCATCTTTTGACAAAAATGCTGTCCTTTAGGTATACTTTGTTCATTATAATCTCATTATAATTGAAAAACACACCTCCATCCCAAAAGCTACCTGCCTCCAAGGTGCGACCACCCCTCACTGAGCATGTGCTCTGAATTTTTCCTAGCCTATACATTTAAAAGTGAAGTGAGAATATTTTACACCAATCATAACAAAGGTGTGTATGACTGGAGTCACTCAAGCTCCACCTGAAAGGTAAAAAATAGTATGAAAATGGATTAAGAGAGGAGGGGTGTCATGGAAGATACCATCGCAGACCACTTCTGAGTTCCAGGATCAGTCAACGGGCAGAGCCTCTCTTTCTCCCTCATAGGGATCCCTTGGGTGAGATTTAAACTCTTAGTCGCACTAAGTATTTTTCCTAGGAAACAGAGATCTCTATATAATGAGTTATTTTTTACTGCTATATTACTCGAGTAGTTTTATGTTGTTGCATGTTACTCTATTACTTGTACATACTTTTGCAGACAGTGTATCATCACTGGTAGCCCAAAAGAATCTGCACTTCTGTTACCACAATAAATCGCACTATTCATGAGTCTAGCCATAAGAGATCTTATTGAATGCAACCAAACACCTTAAGTCAGGCCATGCTAGTTCATTGACTACGACTAGACCAATAGTGCATCACACTATTTGTGCATCCATAATTGTGATAGTTCAGTACATTGACCACAACTGGACTTATAGTGTGTGGGTTAGGCATCACTCAAAATCTAAGCCCAGCCACCACTAGCCCCTCTGATATCTGAAGACAGGCTGGAATGCAAGGGGCTTTATTTTCTGCCATTTTACTTTACCTTTTAACGCAACACATGGTTCAGACACTAATTTTTTTTCTCTCCTACAATTTTGGAATGAATCCTGACTGCTAAAAGACAAAAGTCAGCATCATCAACACTCTTGCTGAAGACAACATAAGGACACAGTCAGGTATCACACACTGCCCAAATGAGAGAATGCTATATTAACCAATAGAGTTTGGCCACGTCTTCAAAAATTATTTCTGTTAACTAGCCATTTTAGGTTTTAACAGAAATGGAATGATTATTTATTTATTTATTTAAATCCAAAACATGGTGTCTGCATAGTTAACGTGAGGCTCACATAGCAGGATTTTCAATTTGGACAGCATGTTGTGAACTGAATTGGGTCAATGGCATTTCATTAGCAGTGGGATTTAGAGGCTCTACAATCTCTAAAGCACTAGCATGTTTCTACCGTGAAACATTCCTTAGAGACCAATTGTCAGAAGTGCCGACTGAAGAGCTGATTTCAAGTGTAAGTTTAATCATGCATAGTGGTCTATTAACATGGAAAGAAAACAGTACTTTGTTTAGAAAAATACAATTAACTAGGTGATTTTTAAGCTCTAGAGAAAGATACAACTACCCCCACATAAAAGCAGTCTACAAAATCCATGCTTCTTGGGAGTTCTAAAATAAGCACTCACTTAAGCCCTCTGTCAAATTAACATGCCTTTGATCATATGGATGATGATGGTTAACGATGCAAGGGGAAAGGGTCATTTTTCTGCCTTAAGATGCCTAATTTCTCTTTTATCTCATAAGAATAATGCTTTATGACTTTTAAACAACAACAGAAGAAACAGAAGTCACTCAAATCAAGAGGCAAGTCTCTGCCCATGGAAACAAAGTCTCGTCACCAGCTTCACATTTCCATCCAAGGCCAAAGGCAAAGTAAGACTATGAGTGAATGCTGGTGACTTTAAAAGCACTCAGGTGCAGGCTGAGACTTCTCAGAACCATAAATCTTCCAGTACAGGGAATTCTCAGCCTACACTAAAGATTTCTCCTCAGCCTCAAGCCCAACTTTCTCTCAAGATCCCTTGTTATTCTCTCAGAGTGCCTGTCCAGTTCTATTTGTCCATTTTTAAAATATGCTCAGTTTTAATCTGTTGCTGCAGTGAATAAACTGAACTTCACAGCTGGTTCCCCAACTACAGTCATTACACATTCTCCCTCTATTGTGAAGCAAACCCATCCCACAAACATTTAATGTCAGTTCATGTCACAGATCATGAATTACGAGATCATACCTTTTCTGAAACATATCCAGTAGGAATACATTAAGTTCTTTTTCCTGCATCAGTTTGAGGATGTTCTGCACACACAGGCAGTTTGCAGACCGGTAGGGAATTGGAGCATCAAAAGGAACCATGAAGCTGTTTCCATAGTTTTCACAGCCATGGCCAGCATAGTATAACAAACCTGAGAGTTCAACACACACGTGACTGAGAACACCGGTTGAGAGGACATTGGAATATCTCTCTACATTTGAGCTTCATGAACCATGTGTCTGGTGGGGGGGGGTGTTTAAGATTGTTCAAGCTATTCCAAGCACATTTTTGGTATCAACATGCCATTGTTACTAGAGGAAGGAAAGGGAGGTGGGGCAGGGGGAACCACATTAACATCAAGTTCACAATACACAGACACAACTAATTAAGAAAACAGTCATGCAATAGAATTAATTACATATTTTGCATAAAACACAGTTAAATACTCTTAAAATGTTTTAAGTAGATCTATGACCTCCAACAGAAATAATGTTATGTATGAGATAGAACTCACAGATACAAATAAGTGT
>NW_010226214.1:0-13064 GCF_000690775.1 Eurypyga helias
TGAATAGGGCTGGACCCAGCACTGCACTGCTCACAGCCCTTTAGCTCCAGAGATTCCAGTTGAGATCTCAGATTCTTTCTCCCCTTAATTCCACACCAGCCTCCTTTTCCAAAATACTGTCCCTTCCCAACAAGAAAGAATATTCTTCCCTGATTTGCAAAGCATAGGCAAGGTGTAAATACACAAGGTTTGTAAGATGGCATACTGTGAAACCTGTTTCATTCACAAAGAGTTCTTTTCACAACACTGGGGCAGTGAAACCCCTTACTACCTACCGTTCTTGCACCATAACCAAACCAATAATGCCTTGGCATTTCATGAAATGCCTGAAAGTTCAGTGTGTGTCACTCAGTCACTGAGGGTAGAAGATGGTGATAAAGTTGTCAAGCAAAACGGCTGCCTTTGCCTTATGACTATTTTATACATGTGTGTATGTGAGTCTATATATTATGAACAACAGCACTGCACCCTAAGGATTAGTGATCATATTTGTCATTACTCTAGTCTCTTTACATGGTTCATCCCACTGCAGGAGAAAAACCATTTGTATTCACTCTCCCTCTGAGGAATAAGATCTCACAAACATCACAATGATGCAGGTGTTTAAGATGCTGACATATCATGTCAAAAAAGGTTAGAAAGATGTATCCATTGAGAGTGATAAACACAACTTCCTTCATTAGTGCAAGCCTGTGAATGCAACTCACATGCTACCGCTTGTTTTCAGTAGTTTCTATTCTGTGATTAATTGTTTACATGGTGTTCAGAGTTAAGCACTAGATAACACATTATTCTTAGTGTTGTGACAATATTCCCTGTTGACATCTTCTAGCTGTCTACACTTCTTGTAGCAGACTTGGCAAACATTTCTTGAATATATAATGTTTGCTCGCTCCTTCTGAGTACAATGTTAAAAATTTAGTTGGGTGATTTTTAGATCCCACTTTTGTAGCACACTTGCTAGTCCTCTTTCATCGCTCTACATTATTAATTTCAGATTAATTTTACCCTCTGGCTGTACACATTTAATGGAATTCCCTGTACAAAGACCTCAAGCAAAATGCTGTATTTACAGTACAAGCACATTTATCTAAATTGATAATCAAATGAACACTACTGAAATCTATGCATCTGCCAGTGAAATACTGAAACATCTAAAAAAAAAAGGGGGGGAAAACCCAAATATACATATTGTATCTCTGTGATACAGCTCCAGTTTCAGGGAAAGCAGCCAATTAGATTTGCTGCTTTTCTAAAGCAGGATTGACTCATCTGTCTGAAAACATCATAACAAACCAAGTACTTTTCCACTTATCATCTGAGCATTTTTCCAGTGTGCAATATCCGAGTACAATAGAACTAATATCACATTCAAAGCAAAATCTGAATTGACCTTTCCTACACCTCTCAGTTCTTTTCCTGTATCGGACTCAGACTGCTTTACATCAGAGAGTGGAGGAAAAACAGGCTAGTTGGGCAGCTGCTTACACATTCAGTGGACACACCACTGGCTCACAGACTTTCTGTAGAGAAATGGTGATTATCCTTTACTTCAAAGAAAAATAAGGCAGCCCAAGAAACTGTCGTCTTGTCATTTACTCTGAAATAACGCAGTGAATGTGCAGGGCACAACCATTAAAGATTGGGGTCCATGTGAGTACCTGGTGTAAATAGAAAGGAGATATACCTTGATAAATTATGGCCAAGGAATGGGCTTCCGGCCCTTTTTTCATAAAAGCTGACAATTTTTTCAGGTTATCTACTTGACAGGAAAAGAATTATCTGCCATCTGCTAACATGCTACTTACATCAATCAGGTGCTCAGATGTAATGGGAAAGAAGGGGAAGAGCCAAACAGGCATGCCTGAGGGCTCTTACTAATAGTATGTGCTGAAATGCAGCCACAAAGTAAAAAGTAGCCAAACCAGAAACTATGCAGGACTGATTGACTCTCTCTCCCCCAAGAAAGAGGCCCACATCTTCACTGTGATAGCAGGATACTCCAGAAGTATAGACATCCACCAGTGATGGGTGACAGGAAGACAGCCACATGACTGGCAGTGCCAATAAAACCACAGTTTTCCGACTTCAGAGACATGTCACACAGCACTACTGTCACCCTGGGGTCTACGTGGTCCCTGTGACATGAAAAGCAAAAGAAGGCTGGCACCGCCATCCCCTCTATCACTGGTACAAACCAGGGAAAGAAAGGGTGTGCATTTAGAAACAAAACAGAGATCTGTCTGAGATGGACCAAAATAATGATGTCAGCAGAGAAGAGATAGGCATCACGTACACACTCTCTAAGAACATCCAGTTTCCTCAGAGATATGGGCAATGAGAACATATACAGAACAGCTGTCCTGTGACAGGTTAGTGCTAATCGGACAATCATCTAGTCAAAGATTTAAACAAAAAGAAAAAGTGAGGAAAATGACAGTAGTTGTCCAATGGAACATGATACGGTTCCCATATTTTGCTTAACTGGATAATGTAGAGTTTTAATTTCATACAAGGGGAAGTATACACATCTTCCAGCTCAAGGAGCTGCCCAGTGCTGCTGGAGTCCAGCTGCGGAGCAATGAACTCTAGCACTGCATGAACTACTTAGGCTGACGGGATTTTCCTCTAGATCCCCAACATTTGCGTGAAGGAGAAGAATTTGAAACCTGTTGGTTTTCAGAGGTAGCTAAAAGACTACCCAGATAGTGCTGAATCCCAAAAAAAAAGAACACGGAATTTGTGAGCAACTGTGTTTAAAGGCAAATAGTAAATCTCTGATACAGCCTCTGACCTCCACTTAAGTATTCACGGGACCCAGTTAGGCTCAGCAGATCCTGGTACATCTCCCAGGGAACTTCTTTGGAATGAGGAAGCATTTCTGTGACAAAAAAACATCTCAGGTACAGTATTACCATGAAAAATGTGGATGACAGGCTAAAACCGAGTTAAAGAAATAAGGCTGTCTGTCGCAGCATGCAAGTACCCTTGCTAGGCAAAAAGAAATTAAGGTAGTGATTTGGGCAATTTGGTATTTGGGAAAGCACTGAAAAATTCCACCGGTTGCAAAACATACAGGAATTTCCCAAATCCTGTCACTTAAGGAATGAAGAAACGGGCTGCAAATATTTCTGCTTGACATTGTAATTCCACTAATAAATAATATACTAACATACCAAATTTCATAACATTAAATAAGATGAGAAAAATTCAACATTCAGAAAGCTTATTTATAGAAACAAAGAGATTTGTTCCCAGTCAGCTTTCTGTTCAGGAAGAGTTGTTCCCCAGCTCATGTGAAGTTTGCCTTCCCAAAGTCAAGAGACAGCAGGGAAAACATGCAGGTCTTGTGGACACAAATCAACAAGCTCTGAGCTGTATCCTGCTGTTCCCAGGTAGGTAAATTAAATAGTAATTGTGTTATCCATAGGATCTACAGATTCTCTTCAAAAGTCTGATGCCCACATGATTTCTGAATTTCTGCCACTCTCTGTGTAATGCATGAAAATTAGAGAACGGCTTGAGGAACAGAAGTACAAAGTACGTGTTAAGCATTTATATTTATGCAGTATTTCAAGAAGTTGTTTTCCATCTTAAACCAGGATTAGCATTCAGGGCAAGGAAAGTGAGATGGACTTGAAAATCCGACCAGTATTTTCTCCAGCCTCCTAACTGGCTAGAAGACTCTGTCAGGGAGGCTGAGCCCAGAGCCATATGGACAGTAATGACAGTCTGTTCAGTGTCACCCTCCTACATTACTCTGAAATACACGCAAGTTTTTATAGCAAATCATTATCTGAATGCTGTCAGTTAAATACTATACATGCATAAGTGAAAGAAAAATCAGCATCCTTTATATATTATTTTGCTCCTCTTCTGCATATTGCAAGGTTCAATACCTAAGTATAACTCCATGGCTACTATTCTTTTCTGACAGTGAAATATGAAAGGGTATATTTTCCTCCATACAGATGCAGATTTCAAGGGCAGTGAATTTCAGGCTTTTCTTTGCCAGAAAATGGTTGTGATCTGAATACATTTTAGGAAAAATTACCATGCTAGCAAGTGATTAAGAAAGAAAACATCGTGTATTGGCAGCAAACAAATGAAAAGCAAATAATAAAGATGGGTAGAAAAGCAGCTCAAAGAAGACTTCTAATCCCCTTCTAAATTAAATAATTTTTAAAAAGTAAATGCCAAAAAATTGAGGTGAAATCTAGTTTGTTCTGGCCTCTCACCCCCACCCACAACATAATTCAATTTACTGCCTCGAAGTTACTCCTGACTTACCGAGGTGCAAACAAGACCAGAATGCATCTCTGAGCATCTGCCTCAGGGTGAACCCTCAGCCACTGAAAGATGAAGAACCAGAGTTGCTGCATCCTCTGTGTCCTCTGCAGCAGAGCACTGACTGAAGCAGTCACGAACCTACCCTAACTTAGGAGTTAGGGTGGCTCACGCTTGCTTTGCATTGCTGGAGAGGAATCAGCATACACTGGCCAGCGCGTCCCCGTGTGCAACATGCAAAGGTGCAAAGACCAAAGCAGCGTAACGCAACAGGCCCTCCTGCGTTTTTAAGGAGGGAATAAGAAAAGAGAAAGGAAAGAAATAGGAGAGAGATCACGTCAGTAGAAGCTCAGGGCATAAGTCAGAGCAAGGAGGTAACTTCTAGATCCTATAATGAAACCCCGTGGCCTGTAATCTTGTTCAGGCCACTCCAGGCAAGCCCTCACCATGAGCAGAACCTGAGCTACAACAAAACTCTTCTTGGAACATTTTTTTCAAAGACAATTTTTTTTTGCACATATGCACCGATTTTTACAACAATTCATTGGATCACGTGTACAAGAGAGTGAATATGCTCAGGAGGGAAGTGATGTGAGGGGCAAGAGATCCAGATTAGTGTCTCTGCTCCATCAGACTGTGCTGCACAGCAAAGGTCAGCCTCAAAAGCTGAGGCACCAGTCTGGCTGCCAGATGGTAAAATTCACACTGGAGTCCAGTTTTGAACGGAAGTAGACATTTTCATTTACGTACCTGGGGCTTTGTATGCGTACACACACTTGGGAGCGCATGTGGACACTCACCTACACATGTAATTGTGAAGGACACACAGGGACAGAGTTGTTAGGCAGCCAGCAATTTCACTCTGTTTCAATGTTACACCTCTCGGCAACACCATCACTCAGTATGTATCCCGACTGGAATGCTAATAATCATGGAGTTCCATCTAGTTTATAATCAGTGCAGCACAACCAAAATTAGCATGATTGCAAAAAGGTGGATTCACTGGGAGGTGGATTGCAAAGAGGTGGATTCACTGGGATCTGCACAGCAATGACAGACTATAGAGTTTTCAATCCTTGGAGAAGTTAGGTGGGGGTCAGCAGAACCGCTGCCTTGAACCTCCGGCGGGCTGACTTTGGCCTGTTCAGGAGCCTGGTTGACAGAGTCCCTTGGGGGGCAGTGCTGAAGGGCAAAGGAGTCAGGAAGGCAGGACATTCTTCAAGAAGAAGAATGGTTGGACTTGATGACCTTAAAGGTCTTTTCCAACCTAAATGATTTGATGTAACTGTAAGACTTGTCGTTCCTCATTGTGTTAACACCTTCCAGAAACAATTACTGTAGACGCGTTATTAAAATATCAGTCGATCAGCATGTCTACTCCCTCTAACAATTTCCAGAACTAATGCATTTTCTTATGCTTGTTTCAGCAATAGTTCTAATGGCTCATTAAGAAGGAAAACATCGTTAAACTCAGTGGTGACCAGAGCACACCAGACTCCAGAACAGGAATTGCTGGGTGAACTACTCGTCCTATCTGAGACACACCGGTCTATGTATAACACAAGCTAAAGCACAAGGTATGCACGACACAGGTTCACTGGGCCAGCACCATGAGTGGAAGGGCGGGAGCCTTTCGGGCTATGTGTTGCATCTGCATCACCCCATCTGCATGAGGAGAAAAGGCAGGCGGGCGTTTGTCCGGGGTAGGCACGGCTGAGCCCTGTTCGGAAAGGACTGACCTGGACTTCCCCACCAGTTTGGAGCGGCTGAGCAGGTTTGGGATTTGGATGTGACACTCATGCGAGTGGAGACACGCCACGTTTCCCCTGGAGCGGCTGGGGGGGCAGGGCACGAGGAGACCTCAGTAGAGTTTGCTTCTGTCTTTTTTCTCCTTCATTTAGATTCAATTTTTGTCCTCTATGAGCACAAGAAGTATGAGACACACACTTCTTGCTCATTAACAGTCCCAGCGCAAGAAACCAACCGCGTATTCCTGGCTGAAGGGGTTTTTGAAGGGAAAAACCTCCTGAGAGACTGTCCAGGATTACATTTCCACAGCTCGCTCACAGCCCCCTGCACTGACAGAAACCCCTCCAGGTATATATGAAATTCCTCCAATCACACACTCCAGCTCTGGAAGAACATTACCATCTGCAAATGCTGTGCCTCCTTTTGTCACAGGTGACCCAAAAAATAATCTAGAGGGAAAATATGCTTTTCTTTTCAGTGGATTGGCTCTTGGCATTCAACAGCTTGTTCCCTATTGACTGAATACTTTCCTAAAGAGAGGTTTGCTTAAGCACTTACTTAACAGCTTTCTGGATTCAAGAAATATAGGGGTTTGTGCAAACGTCTTGCACAGCACCAAAAAGTCCACGAGGTCCCTAGATCACTTCTCTCTTTTACTTGACAGGAACTGGAATTTCCAGTGCAGGTAGCTTAAAATCCCCCCCAAGGACACTGCAAAGGACAGAGCTGCTAATGGAGGTCCCAGACAGCCTGCTCACCTTCCTGGCTGCTGTCGGGCAAGAACCCACTTAGGCAAACCTGGTTTTTACCTGGGCCGAGTCAAAAGCCTCAGCTCGATTCACACAGTGCAATTCAGTCGAACCGCTGCTTTCCAATCTGAACGGAAAATTTCCATTCCGAGCTTCTTAATTGCTTGGAATTCTTAGGCTGGAGCTCATGGAGTACCAGTGCCATGCCTGGATCATTTGTAAAAATTCTTTGGAAACAAGTGCCTCTCCCTTTTTTTACCAGCATATCATTTCTGAGAATCCAGTTTCACTATATCAGGCCAGGCACATATAAGGGGAAGCATGAGCTGCTCTAAACTTGACTTTTTAAATGACTTTTTACTCAATTTTCTTTCCAATATTCAAGCAAAGAGCTTATTTAAATGGAGTAGCTTATTATACTGCCTAGGACAGAAATAACATTAAGATGATATAAAGGTGAATTGTAAGATGATAATCCCCCCTAAGTAAGCTACTGTGAGTCATTTAAACTAGGTGATGTTCTACTTTTTTAATTAATTCAAAAAATATTACTTTTACAGCACTAAGTTTTCATTGCCAGTAAAAACTACAGTACACTACTACAGGATTGTGTTTAATAATCAGAGCTAGGGCTAAAATGTGCAGTCCTCACTGAGGCAACACAGCTGTTACGCTCAAGAAGCCACGTCTCCCTGTGGAAACAAGCAAAGCGATTTGGGCTGAAACTGGTTTTTAAACTACATACTGTAAATAGTGTGTGAAAAAGACTTAAATAATCAGCAGGACCCCAGGATTTAAAGAAATTATTTCACGCTGCTTATCAAAATAATGTTGTTGGGAATAAATGGCAACTGAGACAAAAGAATATTTTAATAGGCCTATTTCCCTCACCCACTGAACAGATTTCCATTTCCTCCTCAAATGAGAGGGATAATTTTATAACAATTTCAAAACAAAAAGCCAGGGTATAGTTTTCGCTTTCCTAATAACAAATATTAATGTTGGCACCAGAGAGTCTTGGGCTCAGGAAGGACTGCTGCTTGGAAAATGCCATTTTTAAACACTTTGTTCATTTCCATCTTCCAGATTTGAAGCTGAAACTTAAAATCCCAGTTTCATTCTCCATAGAGAAGAATAAGTACCTTCCTGGAAAATGAACGGAGACTTGTCACAGCATGTATTTAAGAACGACAAAGCAAGAAAGATCTAGGTTGTTCCTCTAAGGATTTGCCCAGGACAGAAGTTGGGTGTGAACTCAGACCTCTGTCTCTGATTGAATGGAGACTACCAGACAAATGACTGGGATCCAAATCATAGAGTCACAGAATCGTTCAGGTTGGAAAAGACCTTTAAGATCATCAAGTCCAACCTTAACCCCGCACCGCCAAGTCCATCTCTAACCCATGTCCCTAAGCACCCCATCTACACATCTTTTACCAATGCCTGACATCCTTTTTGGTGAAGAAGTTTTTCCTAATATCCAAACTGAACCTTCTGTGGGGCAACTTGAGGCCACTTCCTCTTGTTCTTTCGCTTATTATTTGGGACAAGAGAGCAACCTCCACCTCCCTACAACCTCCTTTCATGGAGTTGTAGAGTATGATAAGGTCTCCCCTGAGCCTTCTCTTCTTAAGCCTGAACAGCCCCACTTCCCTCAGCTGTTCCTCACAGGACTTGTGCTCCAGACCCTTCCCAGATCCGTTGCTCTTCCTTTGCTGAGGAAGTTGATTTTCTCTACTGGATTCACAGGCCTCAAAGTGGTTCCTATGCTGACTTTTATAAAAATGCATGAAAAAGGAGGATGTGAAAACAATAGCTGAAAAGGTCCTGCCGATATTTTCTGATCTCTAATCTCATGTTTCAGTGCCTGATGTTGGGAGCCATGGGCACCCACACACATTTATCACTGTGAGCTCCCATACTGGAAGAGACGGGTGGTCCATGTGGATCAATAGTCCAGAAGCACCTGGTCTTAGCCACCTGACAGAAAGAAAGTGGGTGAGAGCCCTCTCTGTAAAAAGAAATAGCTTATGCTATGTAATACAAGTCTCTAAGTGCTGTTCAGACCACTGGGCAGGAGCTGAAAGGTGAGGACTGGTAGTTTCTGGATTAAGTTTTACTATTGCAATTTTTGTCTTACTATCTATAAATAACCTTTTAGGATATTTTCTTCCCCAACTCTGTACGCTCAATACCCAGGGGAACATTTATCTCCATTTTTAACAGCCAAATCAGCTACACGTTATTATCTCTGGATTGCAGGTCTGAGCTGCATCCTCTGTTTTTGCTGCAATGCTTGGACTGAAGGGATGGTAGTAATAAAATGAGTTAGTGCTATTTTTATGGGAATGACACTACCTGATTAGCTAATAGGTAGCATTCATTGTCCATTAATTTGCCAATGGATATTCCAGCATTCCAAGCTCAGCATTATGATCTGGCAAGTGTATGATTGATAACATCTCACCAAGACCTGTTTTGAGCTTTGTTGCAGGCAAAACATTGCCCAACAAGTTGTCTGCTCATTCCAGACACTGGTTATAAAGCTTGAAAGAGGAAAACAAGTATGGTTGTCAGATCAAAGGCCATTTTACCATTGTTTCCTGCTTTTCCCGCCCCCTCAATCATTTCATGCCTATGAGTTTATTCTTTAAGTCTAAGCATTCTGGCCTCAGCATAGCAAAGGCCTTAACTGTGTGTATGTTACTCGCTAAATATTAAATTTCATTATTTTGTCATCCAGAGTTGTATCTTTTTCATGTTCACATTTATTTTCATAGTTATTTCCTTGATGGATGATTAATAGCCCAATGGAAATAAGAGTTCAAATTTATCTGTAGCCAGGGGTTGACCAGAATTAGAAGCTCTGCTCTGAAAGCTGGTGGGGTTTAATTTAGCGCTTAAGGGCTGTTCCCACTATATATATTTCACAAAATAAACTAACCCGACACAGGACTGTAAAATCTCATATACACAGCTAACAGTGAATCCTGGAGACCCTTCTAAAATATAGCCCAGATAATGCTTTGAAGTATTAAAAATTACTAGACTTTCTGTCATATAAAATAAAGTGATTGTTAGAAAGTAAGATATTGAAAAAAACCCACCCCTATTGGGCAGAATTCGAAAGTAAATTTTAATTCCACTATGTACTTCTTTAGTACTAATGCAGATTTTAAGACAAACACTGGAAATGGATTGCTTTGTATATGCCTGTATCACTAATTCAGCACCTGAAGCTGTACCAGAAAGAAGTTACAGGTCTCTGCAAATCCTTTTCCAGCACACATCTGTTCCTCTGCAGCAGCTCACTCTACACACAGAATATGCAAGACGGCAAACACAGTAACAGTGAAAGTCAGTGGTTTATTTGGTCCAAAATGGACCAGTTCATCTTGCAGAAACTCTCTTCTACACTCACATATGCCAGAAAGCACCTTTCCACCATGAATATTTCATTCAAAAGAGTGAGCATAAATAACTGTGAATGCACGAATGATTGGGGGTCATAACTACTGTAATAATAAACATCAGGCAATATTTTCCAGGATTATGCCATGATTTTGACTTTTTGGCTAAACTGTTTCTTCCCCATCTGTTTTAAAGTGATCCTCACAGGTGGCTGGCTTACTGGCAGACACCTCTTGCATTCTGTAATAGGTATGATACTGTAAAGGGTGTTCTCTTAATTACTTTCTTATTTATTTTAAGTAGGTGAGAGTAGTTATCCACAGAAAAGAAAGCTGATAATCATCAGCCAGCCTCGCGACAGTCTCATAAGAAAAAGTCAAAATAGGCTATGGGCAACATTTACCATCAATATCAACCTATATGCAAGAGAAACTCTCAACATCCTCGCAATTTATGATGCAGACACCTAGGTATACAAACCGGCAGGGCTCAGATGGCTTTTTTGTTTGTAACAACCTGCTAAATAAGTCCACAAAGTGATGTGGAGAGGCAACCCAATGAACAAACATATTTTGTGACTCCCTGTGAGAAGATGTGGGGTTTTGAGCACTTACTGACAAGGGCAGGGAGTATCTTAGACTATGCATGCACATGGGGCACCCACACCTGAGTCTGCCTAAACATGGGAGATTCTGGGAAAAGACATCTTTACAAATTGGAAGGAAAGCATCTCTAGTTTAGCTACACCAGTTGGCTAAATATGCAAGCTTCTTGCTAGCAAAATCTGCTTTATGTCAGTGGAGTGCAGTCTCTTGTGATACAAGCCCCGTTAGCTTCCCTGCTCTGGGGGTATGCGGCGCGGGGTGAGAGGCACTATAATGACCGAGGGTGACTAATGCAGCTGATGACTCTCGGTATAAAGCCACGAGAAGCAATACAGCAATCCAACCTTCAGAGTCTTTCAGCTCTGGCAATTACCAACACATGCATCAGCAAGCTCATTTAGGTATTTCTCTTGTGGAAAAATCTATTTATTATACTAAATACTATGGTATTGTGATACTAAATACTACTCTCATTCACTTTATACTAGGAAACAAAATTTCAATGAAGAATCTATTTTCTCTCTTCTGCCTTCTAGCAGGGGTACACCAGCACAGCCCTGTATTTTTTAGGTGGGCACAGAACACCAGGATGTCTCCCCCAGTCATACAGAGGCAAGTCAGAAACTCCTAGGTTTGACGACATCCAGGTACAACATCCACCCACCATGCCCATCTCCTTCACACTTTCCCAGTGCTGGGAAAGAGGCCCCTGAAGATGGATGCAGTGCTGGGAAAGAGGCCCCTGAAGGATCAGCAACAGGTCAGATGTGCTCCACCCAACTGGCCATTCCCTCAATCACACCTAACAGGACTAGCAGCTTCCCCTGCACAGGACTTACCGTTGCTTTAAAGGTGAAGGAAATAATGGAACACGCAGCCACAAAGACAGGTGGGAAAAAATAACCTAAATGTGTGCAAAGTAACATAGCAAGGCCTTCGCTGTCTGAGCAGCTGTTCAAATACAGAACTAAACGATGGCTCTTGGACCCCAACAGGTTTGCTGAGACCCTGAGGTGTTATAGTCATCAATAATTTGTTCAGGATGTACCGCAGGCTCAGATGGAAGGTGTGCAAGACAGAGGAGTGATATGAGAGGTCTCCTCAGGTGTAATAGGAAATGCATGGATCTGGGGGTCCAAGATGCTGACTGCATTCCCAATGCTGCTGTGTGTATGTTGGGTTGCCAACACAGCTCTACAATGCCTAAATGGTGCTGGGGGAATTTCTTTGTCTCTAGAGCTTTTTTTCACATTCTGCAACCGCACAAGGTACAGAAAGAAAGGGGAAGAGGGGGGGAGGGGGGTGGTGCGCAGGGAATAATCAGGAGGGAAGAACCTAGCAAATCCTTATTAAACAATCAGAATTTTACGTGTTCAGGTTTTTCAAAGATTTCAAAATGGCATGCTTGTTAGACATCAGGAAGTGTTATTCTAAATGGGATTGTACCTGGTAATTGTAATGCCACTTGAAGTTACAAGCCAGATCCTGCAAATCCTGCTCAACATCCCACAAGGTTACGAGGACCATGCTTTCCTGCTTTGGAGGAGAAAAAAGCACACATACACCTCCCAACAAAACCCACAAAACCACCCCCAAACTTCTCATTTTCCTCCTGCTTAAAAGTTCCAGGAAACCTTTGATAAAAGATAAGGGAAAACAGTGGCTAATTTACGTGCACAATTCAAACAAAACCAGACATTGATGTTGATGCCACAGAACATTCCAGCCAAAATGTTCAGCAGCAGCTACTAAGAAAACACCCGCTGCTACAAGTATGCTAGGAGCAGGGGCAGGTCTGAGAAGCACACAGCTTGTCTCTCACCAGAGACAAACAAATAATGGTTCTGTGTGGCACTGATAGCCTAAGCTATACTAAATACAGAAAATAACAGAGCATGTCCCACAAGTTTGGAGATGAAAGAAATACATTTGGTTATCTCTGTCACCTTGACAGGACCAGATTTCTCTCCCCAATATATGCTGCAGTATTTTATCTAGTCTTTTTTAAATTCCTGAAGATTGGTACCTCCATGCCTTTCAAGCATTTTCCTCAGCATATTTCATCGGCAGAGCTTGCTTGGTGATGTTCACCTCAATTGTACACTTTTCTCCATCTCAGTCATTTTGTGCTACAGCTCATGGCAGAAAACCATTTATTTCAGCCCTGTGCCACTGACGTCGAGGATGCGTGTACTGGTGCAAAGGATGGAGTATGGCATCCTGAAGACCTGTGTAGTCGTGCAGCAAGTACCCACCTTTCGAG
>NW_010226214.1:13095-20860 GCF_000690775.1 Eurypyga helias
AGGGGGGTGCAGCACCCTGAGGGAACCTCTCACTCCTCTCCAGCCATCCGACAACCTCAATGAGAGCAGCATGCGATGGCAACTTGGGGAGACAAACCTGGCAAAGCTTCCTGCTCTGCATGCTAAATGGCAGCTTTTTTTCTTCTTTAAAACCGTAACACAGGCTTTAGCTTCCCATAATTGCTTCTCTCTATAAATTATGATATTATTCTGCACTGGAGAGCCCTGATGGACATAGTCCCATGAAGATTACAAGACAGCAGTTCCTACATTTAGTACAGAAGCAGAGTAAAGAGAAACACAACACGCATGATCCGAGAACAACAGCAGCTGCTTTCTTATGCCTAATGACAGCTCTTTCTTAAGTCAGTAACTCATGTGGTTTTTGTTGTTTGAAAATTAAGCATTAATAGCAAGTGTACAAAATTGCTAGTTTTTGTACAGCCCTTTGAAGAGCTTTGAGGGATAGTTAAGTCCTACCCTGCAAACACTACCTTACATGGTTCCTACTGGTTTCCTTTAATTTGAGGACAAGCAGCACGGTTTGACTCGAGTAGCCATTCTCACCTGGCCTGAACTCTAAACACATACTTAGATTCACTCTAGTTCTGTGATGAAATTAGGCATATTAGCTTAACCCTGTGCTTAGCATTTTGCTTCCTGAAGTACTACAGGATTTAAAAGCCCTGGACAGGACTGTCAGAGAAAAACAACAGGAAACTACCTTCTAATCCAGCTAAACCTCACATGTCACTGATAGGAATGGAGGCAGTTCAGAAACAACCACCCTTCTATGCAAGCAAAGTCTTACTAGCCCGTATAATTTGAGCCAGCACTCACTTTATGCTGTGTCCACTTACTGCATTTTGCTGAAACAGCTTTTTTTTGTGGCAGCTGTTTATGCTGATGTGGCCTCACTTTTGTCCTATTGACTCTTATTAGCTGGGTGCAGAAACGAGTTGGCCTTGGGTAGCCTTCACAGTCCGGCTGTTTCTCAGCACTAAGCACCACCTCGTATATATACACGGCCTCTCTCACAAAGCCTCAGTGCCGAAGGTCAGTGAGTAGACAAAGTCAGTCTGTAAGAATCCCGCTGTATTAGTATTGAATTTCTCTGATATATTTCTGTTTGGAATTCAAGTCAAGAGAGGGGCACCGATCCATGCCTTTCTTACAGTTCTGCTAAACTGCTGCCATGCATTACACCACTACGCTGCATTTAAAGACTGCAGAAAATCCACACATTAATAAGCATGCTTGCCATGACCTGGCGTCCTCCGCAGGGGTGAGGAATCTATCTGACATTCTTCACTGCCTTTAAAAGCACACCACTATTTACTCTTCACTTTTCTGCACAAGCCCTTGTTTTTAACCTCTTGCCAACTACAGAGGCAATTACTTTACACATCCAAGTGACAGTCAAAAACTAGACACTGCCACTTACCCATTTCATATACCACTCGTGTTTTACTTAGCCAGATGTAACAGCCTTTCTAGCTCCCCAGTGAAGCAGTAGGAGAGGACTCCAGGAATGAAGGATTTTGCATAGTCCTGATGCAAAGCAGAACATACTCACGAAGCGGCAGGTGAAATATGGTGCAGAAAAACCTGAGTTAGTGTGAGCCAGGAAGCTCATACAGCCGAGTGCAGCAGCATCAGCTCAGCCTGACAGCATACAAGCACAACAGTACAGCCCTGAATCCACCCTAGCTCCCCATTTCTCCCCCTGCAGTAGGCAAATACAAAAGTCAGGGAGTTCAGGGGGTGAGCCTTGGTCAGAGTGAAGCCGTGGTGCTGCAGCAGCTGTGGGCACTGTCCTGTGGTTAGAGCAGTGACACCTACACCAGCTTCCCTTCAGCATAGCACTTCTCCACTCCAGGACTTGCAGACTTGGTCACTTGTGGCCAAGGCACCTTCTGGAGTTTCAGGTCAGCAAAGCAGAGACAAGCTAGTTTCTACCATGCCCCATGCATGACATGAAGATAATTCCTACGTGTGCATTTGCCTAGAGTTCAAAACAGGAGGAAGTGATGCCTCTATTATTTGCTAGATGGAAAGCTGTGACTTATCTTACTATGCCCGACACACATTTCACTACTCTGACGCACAAGGTACACAGAAATTGCATACAATAACACGAAAAAAAGCCAAGCAAATGCATGTCATGATGACTTGATGCTGCCTTTTGCCTAAAGCAATCTGACATAATTAGCCATCTCACAAGTAAAACCTTTGTATTTTGTACTTTCACCCATTTAAAATAAAAACTGTAGATTGGCATGGATAGCTTGTCATTTTAATACACTTTGATGTTTGCAGGGTTTGAAATATCATGTTCAAATTTGTATGCAAATTTGTGTTTCCAATTACATACTCATTAGTTCTTCTGGAACTTCATCTTAATATTCGCAAAATGTTTATAGCTTCCTCTGTTGTTTTCCTGAATTGCTTCAGAATGAAACCCAGTATATAAAAAACAAATGAAGAGATACATTAACACTCAGTAACTTTCTTAAACATCATGTTTAATTTCTAAGGGTGTTATAATTTGTCACTTCAGAAAGTTCAAATATCTGTGCACACCCCATCTGAGAGCATATTAAAAACCACAGGCAAAGGGCTTTGCGTCTGTAGCGTTGTCAGTCCCCAGAAATGCCCACCTCCACCACCTACGCACTTGAGAAACCTGTTGCCTTTATCAGGCGCTTTAATGAATGTTTTGGTGCACACGAAATACTGGTTCACGTTCTTAGATGAAGTAAAATTGGGATTACTGCCTAGACTCCAGTGGAACAAAGAAAATTTACAGCAATTATGAATCCAGGTAATTTTTTGTTTAGTTATCCACCTCCACTGAAAACACAAATAATATTTTAAATTCTTGAGTGAACAGCCACACTGTTAAAACATATACACAAATCCCCATTACCAAAAATGGAAACTTGAATGGAAACCTGAAGCTTGTAAGTACATAAAATGCATAATGTATAGAATGAAAGGAAAGAAGGGCTGGGAGGGAGCGTTAGGTCATCCGGTACCTGACACCACCCTGCCCAGGAGTGATGGTGTGGGAATGCACCCAGACGTGCCTCTCTAACCTGTTTCCGCAGGTGTCCCTTCTTGGAGGCCTTACAATTCCCCCAAGCTAGCTGTCACTATCAGATTTCTCCTAATCTCTGCTTTGCAGACATTATTTCTCTACGTGATGTGTCAGAGCCCGAAAGTACTAAACATAACAAAGGACTCCCCAGCTGAGAGTGTGGCAGAGTCCTGCTTCAGAGGAAACAATCTGGAAGACAACCACTAGAACTAATACGAACAACGAACACTGAAACTGCACTGTACCTGTATATGGAGAAGAAACTGCGCCAAACGAGCCAGAGAGCAGGGCTTTCCCTGGTTTTGCATCCCAACTGGATACAGCCCCAACTGGGCTCTGGGAAGATGCTGGCTTTCTCAGCCTTTGATCCTCCCTCCCGATTTTCACTAAAACTTGCAGTCAATAAAAGAGCAAAGAAGGATTAGAAGCCAACCCCATCAAAACAGAAGTCAGTCAGGTTTCACACCTATTGCACGTTTCTGATGTCAGCAAAGAGTATCACAAGCAAACCTACCACCGGTTCATGCGTCACTATTCATGCTAGCAGGCTTGCACTCATCACACGCTTTTTAGCACTAATGAATCTACAACAGTATGTTAAGGGTTTTTTAATGACTCCAATTAACGCCGATCTTCTTAATTAAACTTTTTTTCATGAAGAAATGAATCTGTGCCTGAACCAGACCAATTTATTCTAGCCCGCCACCAGCACAGAGGATGGGTGTTACCGAAACACTGGGGATGCAGATGTGCATCTTGCTGCAACAGAGCTGGCCCTCTCCCCACAGGCAGACAACACTCACTGCAGTTCAGAGAGCGGGACTAGCTCAGACACAGATCGTGGCATTATCTCAGTGTCTGACACCTGAAACGCGCAAGGCTCGGCAGAAATCTAAGAGTTAGTTTTGCAGGTCTTTACAAATAAGGTATTGGAAATTTCTGAAAGCTGTATCTTAAGTAATTATCTGGAAGAGTGGGAAGACAGTGACAGTCCATAGGACTACCCTCTGAAATCATAAACAGAAACATTTATCAGTAGTAACTTTAAAACAAAAAACATAAACCAATTGGAAAGTCTTCCTGCACTCTTCTTCAACTTTTTAAGCAATATGAAAGCAACTACACACATGAATTATCAGCAATTTCAATATAAAGTAGAGGGAATAGAAATGCTTTTGACAAATTATTATGAACTACTACCAAAAAAACATTATTTTGGAAGTAGATATTTGAATAAAGTAGGAGATATTCTTTCTTCCCACAAGGTGAGGAGCATGAAAATGCAGTGACTAACGGCATGCGATCACCATAAACGGGACACGTGCACGGGCACCATAGGGGTGCTTGCTCCAGGGTCAGTTGCAGCGTGCCAAACAGGCACCGTGAATTCCCCCTGGGCCCAGGCCACTCCCGGGGGAACAGCACCCCTCACCACAGGGCACATCTTTGACAATGATTCTTTAAGGACTCTAAATCACCCGCCCGCAACACCTTCCAACCCAACCCAGTCTGTGATTCCATGATTGAATGGATTTTCATTTTAAAAAAAAGAGACTTTTGGATAAATGTCTATAAACAGCACTGATGAAGATTTGGGTGGAGGTGGGTCTTCTGTAATAATGATGGTGTTAAGCGCTCAACTGTGTAGCAAGTAACAAATGCTAAATATAAATTGAAGTTCTTTGGTCACTCCCAATGGTTTTGGTAAATCCCCAAATCTCAGAATTGTGTGAAGGTGCACTATCACTCCTTTACAAAAAAAGACAATTCACAAATAATTTATTTTTAGGAAAGACAGAGAATGTTAGATACCCACCATCTCAGGGGGCAAATCTGGCAGGTCGTCAAGTTCTTTAAAAACAGGCACCCCATGAATTATGAATCACCTGTCCATGGTTATCAAGCAGTGGGAGCAATACACCTCCAGAAACTAGGTTAGAGTGATCTTGGCTAGGAGCATAATTACGAGAGCAATAGGACTATTCACAGATAAAACAGCTGCTCCTGTCACAGTATGCCCCCTGTGATCACCACGCATTTCAGCAGGGATTCTTCTTGAGAGGAAGACAAGGACTAGGTGGGTTATTCCAGAAAAGCAGGACTCCAGAATATCTGCTGTGGCATTATTCTTAGGATAAAAGCACAAGGTCTTTGGGTGGTGCTTACAGTAAGGATTTTTCTGATTATATCCGGGGCACAGAATCAATGAGGCTGGAAGAGACTTCTGGAAGTCATCGAGTTCAACACCGCCACCCCGCTGAATGCAAGGTGATCTAAAGCAGGTTGTTCAGGGTTATATCGACATTCAAGTATCTCCAAGACTGGAGACCCCACAGCTTCTCTGGGCAGCCTGGTACAATGCTTGACCACCCTCACAGTAAGACAGCTTTCCTTAGGTTTAAATGAGTTTTCCTGTGTGCCAGTCTGTGCCCAGTGCCTCTTGCCCTGTCCCTGGGCACCACTGAGAACAGCCTGGCTTCACCTTCTTTTCAGCCTCCCGCCAGGTATGTGTACACATTGGTAAGATCCACGTCAGCCTGCTCCTCTCCAGGACGAACAATCCCAGCTCTCACAGCCTCTCCTCACACGATCAACACTCCAATACCTTAATCATCTCTGTGCCCCTTTGTTGAACCCCTTCCAGCATGCCGATGTGTCTCCTGTACTGGGGAGCCTAGCACAGGATGCAGCACTCCAGATATAATCTCGTCACGGCTGAGGGGAAGGATTACCTCCCTCAGCCTGCTGGTTACTCTCTTCCTAATACAGCCCAGGAGGCTGCTGGGCTCCTTTGCTGCAACAGCCCACTCCTGGCTCATGGTCAGCTTGGTGTCCACCGCAACCCCCAGGTCCTGTTCCACAAAGCCATTTCCCAGCCATTTGAACCGCAGCTTGTACAGGGGCTTGGGGTTATTCCTCCCCAGGTGCAGGGCCTGGCTTTCTGCTTTGTCAAACCTCAGGAGGTTCCTGTCAGCCCACTTCTCCAACCTACCCCCATCCCCCTGAACAGCAGCACAACCAGCTTGGTGCACCAGACACTCCTCCCAGTTACTGTCTGCAAACATGCTGAGGGTGCACTCCATCCCACCACCTACAGATACTATTAATAAAGCTGTTAACATTGGCACCTTCATCAACCCTTGGGATACACCACTCGTGACCAGTCTCCACATGGACTTTGTGCCCCTGATTGTGAATGTTCACATTTACACGTTACTTCCCCACTGATTATCAACGTGTTGTAACTGTATGAGGTGTGTCAGGTAGAACTGCAGGACAAGGGGTAACGGGTTTAAATTGAAAGTGGGGAGACATCAGGAAGACATCGGGACATCCGGAAGAAGTTCTTCCCAGAGAGTGTGGTGAGGCACTGGCAGAAAAGTGGTGCCCAGAAAAGTGGTGGATGCCTCATCCCTGGAAGTGTTCAAGGCCAGGCTGGATGAGGCTTGGAGCAAGCTGGTCTAGTGGAAGGTGTCCCTGCCCATGGCAGGGGGTTGGAACTGGATGTTCTTTAAAGTCCTTCCAACTCAAACGATTCTATGATTCTACACGGACAGGTAGCTGAGAAGCAAAACACCAATGTAGCACTTGTGATGGGGATGGCACGGCAGAAGTCACCGGCACCTCTCAGGCCAGAAAGAAACAGAGGAAATTAATTACCACTCCAAAGCAGCAGCCAGCTGGGACTAGAACCGTGACTGCCAAGAGGGCATAGGAACTTCTCTGCAATAGGTCTGAGCTCACATAATCCAGCACTGTCTGATTTTCTTATCTTTAAGTCACTTGTTAGCTTTATGTTTACTGTGCTAAAGCCAAGTCCTTCCATCCTTTATTGATTACTGGAGGGAAATTCCAAAGGGTTATTCCTACAGTATTATCTAATATGGTAGCAGCATATATATTTCTTTCCAACTGAAATTTGTCAGTAGAGTTAAAATAGCATCCAGCTGCATATCCTATACCAGAGGCCAGAGTATTACTCAGAATCCTCTGTTACACCTTTTACTTCTGAGCTCATATGGGGCATCCAAAATGTGCCAGGTCTAGGAGAAGGATGTACTCAGAACCAAGAGAGACATCCTACACCAGAACTCAGCACACCCTCACTGCTCTCTAATGTTCCTGTTCTCACTCATGCATAGGTCTTATATCATCAAAACCTTCTGGAAGACTGATTTACCTGTCCTGCTGGAAGTTGCTTACTTGTCAGGATCTTGGCAGACAATCTGCCGCTAACCTTGTCTGAAAAGTTATCGTGTCATTCACACACTCGGTTACAACTTCTGCACTAAAATAATAAAGAGTAAGGAGGTACATCCTTCCTGCTGCAGGTATGAATGGAGCGACACACTTACTCATAAAGCTGGTCAAAACAATTCAAATAAAGGAGTAATGCTGCCAAAACTTCATCGAAACCTCAACCCCAAGGTCAAACGTACTCTGATAGCTGTCTAACAAAACCTAGCATGTTCCTCCTCCTAAGTGCCTTTAACTGGTTCACTGTGATCTCAGACTTCTCCACAAAGTCAGGGAGGACTCCCAGTTGAATCTCAAACTCCTCTGAGCATGCCGTGGGTTTCCTTTTGCTGTTGGAGGAACAGCACGATGAAGTAACGAATGAGTGAATCCTGCAGCAGTGAGAGGTTACCAGATCCATTTCCCTAC